>NC_069508.1:155781470-155872673 GCF_027579735.1 Bombina bombina
AGATGCACTCAGGTATGTGCCAGTTGGGGGTGTGCCTTCAGATGCACTCAGGTATGTGCCAGGTGGGGGTGTGCCTTCAGATGCACTCAGGTATGTGCTGGTGGGGGTGTGCCTTCAGATGCACTCAGGTATGTGCTGGTGGGGGTGTGCCTTCAGATGCACTCAGGTATGTGCTGGTGGGGGTGTGCCTTCAGATGCACTCAGGTATGTGCTGGTGGGGGTGTGCCTTCAGATGCATTTGGGGGTGCGCCTTCAGATGCACTCAGGTGATAGCTGGTAATGATGCATGAGCAAGCTACTTCTTACATTAACAACCATAGTACAACTGGGATATAAAATGTAAGTATGCACTCTAAAACATTTTGTAATATACATATATCAGTGTTCTTTCCAGGACATATTTAATGGGTGCACCATCCGGATGATTTTACTGACAACACGGCTAAAATTTAAGGAATATGCTTATTTTAAAATGTTGTTGCATAAATTATCATTAAATAGATTTGTTAAAGGGACACTGAATCCAATTTTTAGAGCATGCAATTTTAAGCAACTTTCTAATTTACTCCTATTATCAATTTTTTTTGTTCTCTTGCTATCTTTATTTGAAAAAAGAAGGCATCTAAGTTTTTTTTTTGTTCAGACTCTGGACAGCACTTTTTTTTTTATTGGTGGATGAATTTATCCACCAATTGGCAAGGACAACCCAGGTTGTTCACCAAAAATGGGCCGGCATCTAAACTTACATTCTTGCATTTCAAATAAAGATACCAAAAGAATGAAGAAAATTTGATAGTAGGAGTAAATTAGAAAGTTGCTTAAAATTTCATGCTCTATCTGAATCACAAAAGAATTTTTTTTTGGTTCAGTGTCCCTTTAAATTATGCAATTAATTTGTGCTTTGGATAGCATAAAACGTTATTACAGGGGTTAACAAATCTGCCTAAAATTTAGGAGCCAGTAAGAATTTTTAGCAGCCAGTCAGTGGCATTTGTATATAGATATATGGAAACTAACCCAAAAAAATTATTTCATGATTCAGATACAGAATACAAATACAATTTTAAATGGCATTGCAATTTACTTCTATCTAATCTGCTTCGTTCTCTTTGTTGAAAAAGCATCAATGCACTACTGGGAGCTAGCTTAACACATCAGATGAGCCAATAGCATGAGGCCTATATGTACAGCCACAATCTGAATCTCCTGGGCCTACCTAGGTATCCTTTTCAACAAAGGATACCAAGAGAACATTTTTTTTTAGATAACAGCAGTAACAATCCTTTTCTTTATCTGTATCCTGAAAGAAACAAAACTGTGTTTCATGTCCCCTTAAGGGGTAATATTCTAGTAGCCAATGGCTCCCTGGCTTCTGGGTTTGTCTAGCATTGCACTATAATTTTACAAAATATTACACTGTCCCACTCTGCTACTTTGCAATGCCAACTGCCTGGCAACATTTTCTGTGGAGAACACTATTATTTATTTTGATTGTGCTTCCTGTAATTTCACTCCTGTAAGATTCATTCTGCCCCTGCAACATTCCATGCAGTGATTACTTGAGCAGTGCAGGAACTCATTTATATCTGTAATGGCCACAGTAGAGGAGATACACATGTTTTAAAAATAGTTTATTTATCCTGTTGTATCCCCACCCATTCTGAAAGTTTTTGGCCTCCAGGCCAAGCTGTGTTAACACAGCCAGTAGAAGAAATTACACTCCCAGTGGGTTATAGAAGAGATAAGGTAATAATGTTAATTTTCCATTCTTCTCTCCATGTATTGGTGATTGGTTTATGGGCAGATATGAGATAAAGAAGCAGGTATATGTACACAATGTGATAAAGTAATGAGATCTGATTATACCTACAAGGTCAACCCATTTTATTAGGTTGTGGCTTCAAAACACAAAATCAGCTAATTCATATACACAAATAAGCCTTAAAAAAGCAAATCTCATACATTTTATACTATTCAGCTGGTAAAAAATAAAGAAGTAATTGCATACACCTTAAAGGGACAGTATACACTCATTTTCATATAACTGCATGTAATAGACACTGCTATAAAGAATAAGATGCACAGATACTGATATAAAAATCCAGTATAAAACTTTTTAAAAACTTACTTAGAAGCTGTCAGTTTGGCTCTGTTGAAAAGGTAGCTGGAAAGCCCACTGCAAGTGGGAAATAAGACACTCCCCCCTCCCCCTTCTTTTGCATATGAAAAGACTCTTTACACAAACAGGAGCAAGCTGACGGTATTCTCATAAAACTTTGGGGCTTGGTTAGGAGTCTGAAAATCAGAGCAATGTTATTTAAAAGTAAGCAAAACTATGCATTTATTTTTTTAAAAAACTTTATGGGCTATATAAATAGATCATCTACAAAACATTTATGCAAAGAAAAAATGAGTGTATAATGTCCCTTTAAGGGAAAAAACAATTTTAAAGTATACTGTCCCTTTAATGGATGATTTGCCTAGTGTTACTTTTTCCTACCAGATTTCTGTCTCTCAGTTTGTGCTTCTTTAGATGCTGAAAATGAATAAATTTAAATTGGTCACCAAAATGTTAGTCTGCTGCTTAGCAGTTTTTTGCTGCCTCCTGTAACCTCAGTATTTTTATGCAAATAACCGTATGAGCATTAATCATGCAATAAGTGCTGACTAAATGCAAATGTTGTCACCGCTCCTCACGGAAGCGCATCACCCATAGCGTTTGTACTAGCAGTCCTGCAGCTTCCAGCAAAAATAACCTGGCTGGGGTACGGCCATTCTGCATTAGTGATGGTTTAACCTTTTGTAAAGCGAACAAAGAAAATGCTGTTCACACTGGGCTGCTCTGTACAGACTTTACAAGTTATTAAGCTAATGAAACTTTTGTGATCAAAGAAATGCTGACTAGGAATGTCTGCTGATTATACTTAGAACAAATCATTTTGTCACTAGGATCATTTTCTTGCCTTGTCTTATATGTGGCATTTTATCGCACACGGCAACCAAACTGCTTACATATCCTGTAATTTCCTTATTCTCAGTTTAACAGATTCTGTTAATCCTTTATTACTCACATGCAGACGGTGAGCTCCTTTTTCTTCATAAATGGAAAGAGTCCACAGCTGTGACTTTTGCATTTATATATCAGTCTGTTACAGATAAACGTGTTGTGATATTCTCATGAGATTGTAAATTACCAGTGGGTTTAAAGCTCTGTGGAGTAGCTAGACACCTATAGACTTCAGTACACATGTCACTTCTTTCTCCTGGATTTTGTTCAGTTTATACCTATTTATTTAGAAATCTGTGCCAAGGTGCCAATGAGACTGGCAGCCGTCAGGAGTTTCCTTGTATATGCGGTTGGCTGGTTATATGCAGTATATAAACCACCTCACTTGTTGTATTGTCCCTCTCTAGTAACAGATCATACAGCACCAGGACAGAACCGCTTCACCTTCGGGATACAAGATCCCCACACCCAGAGAAACCACAGAAGACAAAATGTTTCAGTAGTTGCGAAGTTACCCATTGAGCCTTATCTTTTATAGAGACATGTATCTGTTTTATTGTGACGGTCTAATAGGGCTTATTTTCCTAACATTATCTGATCTTTAAATGCATTTGTGTTGAGTGTAGACAGACGGCTACTATCAGCTACTCGCAGTCTCTAGTGACAGGTGAATATCTTCTTTGGGACAATAAATGGTCTATAGTGAGACAACTTACCTTGTCACCCACAGAAGCAGTGCTCTGCCTGATACGTCTCCTCAGTGAATATGTTTTATGTTATCTGTATATTTAATGACTAATGTTCATAAAGGCACTATGACCAATTGGGGCTTTAATGTTAAAAGGACAGTAAAGTCATAATACAACTTATACTGATTGGCTAGAGCATGACATTTTTTAAACATTTTTCAAATGTACTTCTTTTATCAATGTTGCTTTGTTTTCGTAGTATCCTTTGTTAGCGAGTAATATATGGTGAGCTCAGGAGTGTGTTGGCAGCAGTGCTTGCAACATTGTTTATAGCAATGTAATACATATTTACAAACACTGCTGCTATAGACTGATATAGACTTATGCACACTGCTAAACTCCTATAATCCTAATCAAGTTTAGTCTTCAACAAAGAATACAAAAACAAAGCAAATTTGATAATAGAAGTAAATTAGGAAGTTTGTTTAACCCTTTAATGACCAGTGACATACCATGTATGAGACCACACTATTCCAGCAGCATGGAGGGAGGTCATAATAGTGTGGTACTGTCACTCGTGCCTAGACCCGCACTATTATTGCTTGAAAAACCGTTAACGACCAGCAATGTACAGGTTACGTTGTGGTCGTTAAGGGGTTAAAATTGATACTCTGATTCATGAAAGTTTAGTCCAAATTTCTTCTGTTAAGTGTGATCAGTCCACGGGTCATCATTACTTCTGGGATATTACTCCTCCCCAACAGGAAGTGCAAGAGGATTCACCCAGCAGAGCTGCATATAGCTCCTCCCCTCTACGTCACTCCCAGTCATTCTCTTGCACCCAACGACTAGATAGGATGTGTGAGAGGACTATGGTGATTATACTTAGTTTTATATCTTCAATCAAAAGTTTGTTATTTTAAAATAGCACCGGAGTGTGTTATTATCTCTCTGGCAGAGTTTGAAGAAGAATCTACCAGAGTTTTTGTTATGATTTTAGCCGGAGTAGTTAAGATCATATTGCTGTTTCTCGGCCATCTGAGGAGAGGTAAACTTCAGATCAGGGGACAGCGGGCAGATGAATCTGCATAGAGGTATGTAGCAGTTTTTATTTTCTGACAATGGAATTGATGAGAAAATCCTGCCATACCGATATAATGTCATGTATGTATACTTTACACTTCAGTATTCTGGGTTTAATAACTAGAGATTATGTTTAACGTTTTTGCTGGAATGTAAAATCGTTTTCATTTACTGAGGTACTGAGTGAATAAATGTTTGGGCACTATTTTTCCACTTGGCAGTTGCTTAATCTGTTTTTCTGACAGTTTCTGTTCTCCCTCACTGCTGTGTGTGAGGGGGAGGGGCCGTTTTTTTGGCGCTTTTACTGCATCAAATATTTCAGTCAGCAACTCATTGTATTCCCTGCATGATCCGGTTCATCTCTACAGAGCTCAGGGGTCTTCAAAACTTATTTTGAGGGAGGTAATTTCTCTCAGCAGAGCTGTGAGAATTATAGTTTGACTGAGATAAAAAAACGTTTATTCTGTAATTTGTTTCCTGCTTTCAGAATTTGTTATCTTTGCTAATGGGATTAAACCTTTGCTAAAGTTGTGTTGTTTACAAGGATTGAGGCTATAACTGTTTCAATTTATTAATTTTCAACTGTCATAGATCTTCTGTGCTTCTTAAAGGCACAGTACGTTTTAATATTATTCTAATTGAATTGTATTTCCAAGTTGCAAGTTTATTTGCTAGTGTGTTAAACATGTCTGATTCAGAGGATGATACCTGTGTCATTTGTTGCAATGCCAAAGTGGAGCCCAATAGAAATTTATGTACTAACTGTATTGATGCTACTTTAAATAAAAGTCAATCTGTACAAATTTAACAAATTTCACCAAACAACGAGGGGAGAGTTATGCCGACTAACTCGCCTCACGTGTCAGTACCTACATCTCCCGCTCAGAGGGAGGTGCGTGATATTGTAGCGCCGAGTACATCTGGGCGGCCATTACAAATCACATTACAGGATATGGCTACTGTTATGACTGAGGTTTTGGCTAAATTACCAGAACTAAGAGGTAAGCGTGATCACTCTGGGGTGAGAACAGAGTGCGCTGATAATATTAGGGCCATGTCAGACACTGCGTCACAGGTGGCAGAACATGAGGACGGAGAACTTCATTCTGTGGGTGACGGTTCTGATCCAAACAGACTGGATTCAGATATTTCAAATTTTAAATTTAAACTGGAAAACCTCCGTGTATTACTAGGGGAGGTGTTAGCGGCTCTGAATGATTGTAACACAGTTGCAATACCAGAGAAAATGTGTAGGTTGGATAAATATTTTGCGGTACCGACGAGTACTGAGGTTTTTCCTATACCTAAGAGACTTACTGAAATTGTTACTAAGGAGTGGGATAGACCCGGTGTGCCGTTCTCACCCCCTCCGATATTTAGAAAAATGTTTCCAATAGACGCCACCACAAGGGACTTATGGCAAACGGTCCCTAAGGTGGAGGGAGCAGTTTCTACCTTAGCTAAGCGTACCACTATCCCGGTGGAGGATAGCTGTGCTTTTTCAGATCCAATGGATAAAAAGTTAGAGGGTTACCTTAAGAAAATGTTTGTTCAACAAGGTTTTATATTGCAACCCCTTGCATGCATTGCGCCGATCACGGCTGCAGCGGCATTCTGGATTGAGTCTCTGGAAGAGAACATTGGTTCAGCTACTCTGGACGACATTACGGACAGGCTTAGAGTCCTTAAACTAGCTAATTCATTCATTTCGGAGGCCGTAGTACATCTTACTAAACTTACGGCGAAGAATTCAGGATTCGCCATTCAGGCACGCAGGGCGCTGTGGCTAAAATCCTGGTCAGCTGATATTACTTCTAAGTCTAAATTGCTTAATATACCTTTCAAAGGGCAGACCTTATTCGGGCCCGGGTTGAAAGAGATTATCGCTGACATTACAGGAGGTAAAGGCCATGCCCTGCCTCAGGACAAAGCCAAAGCCAAGACTAGACAGTCTAATTTTCGTTCCTTTCGTAATTTCAAAGCTGGAGCAGCATCAACTTCCTCTGCACCAAAACAGGAAGGAGCTGTTACTCGCTACAGACAAGGCTGGAAACCTAACCAGTCCTGGAACAAGGGCAAGCAGACTAGGAAACCTGCTGCTGCCCCTAAGACAGCATGAATTGAGGGCCCCCGATCCGGGATCGGATCTATTGGGGGGCAGACTTTCTCTCTTCGCCCAGGCTTGGGCAAGAGATGTTCAGGATCCCTGGCCGCTAGAGATAATATCTCAGGGATACCTTCTGGACTTCAAATACTCTCCTCCAAGAGAGAGATTTCATCTGTCAAGATTGTCAACAATCCAGACAAAGAAAGAGGCGTTTCTACGCTGCGTACAAGAGCTCTTGTTAATGGGAGTAATCCATCCAGTTCCACGATCGGAACAGGGACAGGGGTTTTACTCAAATCTGTTTGTGGTTCCCAAAAAAGAGGGAACTTTCAGACCAATCCTGGACTTAAAGATCCTAAACAAATTCCTAAGAGTTCCATCGTTCAAGATGGAGACTATTCAGACAATTTTACCTATGATCCAAGAGGGTCAGTACATGACCACTGTAGATTTAAAAGATACTTACCTTCACATACCGATTCACAAAGATCATTATCGGTACCTAAGGTTTGCCTTCCTAGACAGGCATTACCAGTTTGTGGCTCTTCCATTCGGATTGGCTACAGCTCCAAGAATCTTCACAAAGGTTCTGGGTGCTCTTCTGGCGGTACTAAGACCGCGGGGAATCTCGGTAGCTCCATACCTAGACGACATTCTGATACAAGCTTCAAGCTTTCAAACTGCCAAGTCTCATACAGAGTTAGTGCTGGCATTTCTAAGTTCACATGGATGGAAGGTGAACGAAAAGAAAAGTTCACTCGTTCCACTCACAAGAGTTCCCTTCCTGGGGACTCTTATAGATTCTGTAGAAATGAAGATTTACCTGACAGAGGACAGGCTAACAAGACTTCAAAGTGCTTGCCGCACCCTTCATTCCATTCAACACCCGTCAGTGGCTCAATGCATGGAGGGAATCGGCTTAATGGTAGCGGCAATGGACATAGTACCCTTTGCACGCTTACACCTCAGACCACTGCAACTGTGCATGCTAAGTCAGTGGAATGGGGATTACTCAGACTTATCCCCTTCTCTGAATCTGGATCAAGAGACCAGAAATTCTCTTCTATGGTGGCTTTCTCGGCCACATCTGTCCAGGGGGATGCCATTCAGCAGACCAGACTGGACAATTGTAACAACAGACGCCAGCCTTCTAGGTTGGGGTGCCGTCTGGAATTCTCTGAAGGCTCAGGGACAATGGAGTCAGGAGGAGAGTCTCCTGCCAATAAACATTCTGGAATTGAGAGCAGTTCTCAATGCCCTCCTGGCTTGGCCCCAGTTGACAACTCGGGGGTTCATCAGGTTTCAGTCGGACAACATCACGACTGTAGCTTACATCAACCATCAGGGAGGGACAAGAAGCTCCCTAGCTATGATGGAAGTATCAAAGATAATTCTCTGGGCAGAGTCTCACTCTTGCCACCTGTCAGCAATCCACATCCCGGGAGTGGAGAACTGGGAGGCGGATTTCTTAAGTCGTCAGACTTTTCATCCGGGGGAGTGGGAACTTCATCCGGAGGTCTTTGCCCAAATACTTCGACGTTGGGGCAAACCAGAGATAGATCTCATGGCGTCTCGACAGAACGCCAAGCTTCCTCGTTACGGGTCCAGATCCAGGGATCCAGGAGCAGTCCTGATAGATGCTCTGACAGCACCTTGGGACTTCAGGATGGCTTACGTGTTTCCACCCTTCCCGTTGCTTCCGCGATTGATTGCCAGAATCAAACAAGAGAGAGCATCAGTGATTCTAATAGCACCTGCGTGGCCACGCAGGACTTGGTATGCAGACCTGGTGGACATGTCATCCTGTCCACCTTGGTCTCTACCTCTGAAACAGGACCTTCTGATACAGGGTCCCTTCAAACATCAAAATCTAACTTCTCTGAAGCTGACTGCTTGGAAATTGAACGCTTGATTTTATCAAGACGTGGGTTTTCTGAGTCAGTTATTGATACCTTAATACAGGCTAGGAAACCTGTTACCAGAAAGATTTACCATAAGATATGGCGTAAATACCTATATTGGTGTGAATCCAAAGGTTACTCTTGGAGTAAGGTTAGGATTCCTAGGATATTGTCTTTTCTACAAGAAGGTTTAGAAAAGGGTTTATCTGCTAGTTCATTAAAGGGACAGATCTCAGCTCTGTCCATTCTGTTACACAAACGTCTGTCAGAAGTTCCTGACGTCCAGGCTTTTTGTCAGGCTTTGACCAGGATTAAGCCTGTGTTTAAAACTGTTGCTCCACCATGGAGTCTAAACCTTGTTCTTAACGTTTTTCAGGGCGTTCCGTTTGAACCCCTTCATTCCATTGATATAAAGTTGTTATCTTGGAAAGTTCTATTTTTAATGGCTATTTCCTCGGCTCGAAGAGTCTCTGAATTATCAGCCTTACATTGTGATTCTCCTTATTTGATTTTTCATTCGGATAAGGTAGTCCTGCGTACTAAACCTGGGTTCTTACCTAAGGTAGTTACTAACAGGAATATCAATCAAGAGATTGTTGTTCCTTCTTTATGCCCAAATCCTTCTTCAAAGAAGGAACGTCTACTGCACAACCTGGATGTAGTCCGTGCTCTAAAATTTTACTTACAGGCAACTAAGGAATTTCGACAAACGTCTTCTCTGTTTGTCATTTACTCTGGGCAGAGGAGAGGTCAAAAAGCTTCCGCTACCTCTCTTTCTTTTTGGCTTCGTAGCATAATTCGTTTAGCTTATGAGACTGCTGGACAGCAGCCTCCTGAAAGAATTACAGCTCATTCTACTAGAGCTGTGGCTTCCACTTGGGCCTTCAAGAATGAGGCCTCTGTTGAACAGATTTGCAAGGCTGCAACTTGGTCTTCGCTTCATACTTTTTCCAAATTTTCCAAATTTGACACTTTTGCTTCATCGGAGGCTATTTTTGGGAGAAAGGTTCTTCAGGCAGTGGTTCCTTCTGTATAAAGAGCCTGCCTATCCCTCCCGTCATCCGTGTACTTTTGCTTTGGTATTGGTATCCCAGAAGTAATGATGACCCGTGGACTGATCACACTTAACAGAAGAAAACATAATTTATGCTTACCTGATAAATTCCTTTCTTCTGTAGTGTGATCAGTCCACGGCCCGCCCTGTTTTTAAGGCAGGTAAATATTTTTTAATTTATACTCCAGTCACCACTTCACCCTTGGCTTTTCCTTTCTCGTTGGTCCTTGGTCGAATGACTGGGAGTGACGTAGAGGGGAGGAGCTATATGCAGCTCTGCTGGGTGAATCCTCTTGCACTTCCTGTTGGGGAGGAGTAATATCCCAGAAGTAATGATGACCCGTGGACTGATCACACTACAGAAGAAAGGAATTTATCAGGTAAGCATAAATTATGTTTTTTGTTACTACTCTCAAATTAAACTTTTATGACTTTTTTTTAAACTGATTTGTTAAAGGCAAAACTTTTGGTAGGCTTATAGATTGATTTCTAAGACTCTGCAGTCCACCTCTTCTCTGTCTGGCTGTAATTAGCTAATAACATGTATGGTTTGTTCATGTGTTCCATGTAGATAACACTGTGCTCACTCCCGTGCAGTTATTTGAGTCTGCACTGATTGGCTAAAATGCTAGTCTGTCAAAAGAACTGAGATAAGGGGGCAGTCTGCAGAGGCCTAGATTCAAGGTAATCACAGAGGTAAAAAGTGTATTAATATAACCGTATTGGTTATGCAAAACTGGGTAATGGATAATAAAAGGATTATCTATCTTTTTAAACAACATGTTTGGTATTCACTGTCCTTAAGGTCAACCCAGTACAAGTGCCCAATGCAATCCTGGTGGTTTATTTCACTGTGACCACGCTCTGGGTGCCCTCTTTTGATTAGATCATAAAGTGTGTCCTTTGTATAGAAGGGTAAGGAGTGTGACCCACATATTTCTTTCCTCTACCTGTGATGTGTGCTCCTCGTGTGCCGAGCTTTGTTTGCGTGGTACAGCTCTGCCGAGATATTTCCTTTTGTGGTCTGCTAAAGTTGTATCTTTCTAATTATTGGGTCTAGAAAAGTCAAAGTTTTTATCATCCGATGGATTTAAGACATTGCTGAATGTATCATAGGGTTTGGCCCCAGTTTATACTTTCACCTGGCTCGGATTATTACCGACCTTACCAATATGTGACTATATGACATTAGTTAGCATCCGCATTGTCTACAGTTACTGGTGTATGATGGGCAGTAATATAAAGCCACTGAGCACTGCTCTCCCCATAGCGTTTACTGCAGGCACCTTCCTTGTTTGCTGTTAAATTCCTACTGGAACATAGATTTCTAAGGGCAGCCTCGGGTATGTATTTGTCACGTTTCCATCAGTGTCTCCTGCTTTGTGTATAACACTCAGAAACCAAGGAGGAAGTGACATAAAACTGACAACTGTGACTGCCTCTGTGTATTTAGCTTGTCTGCTGATGGCAACAATGAGACAAAGCTATAGAAATAAAATAACAGCTACTAAATTACTATTACGGGGAGGCATTGTCCTCACACGAGCTGCTAATTATCATTTTAATCTGTGAGCTGAGTGTGTAATTAAAATAGAGAATAATCCGCTGAGTGTTGAACGACTCTCTGGCAGCTGACCTTGCTGTATAATCTTGTGTTTTACAGGACATTTCCGTTTGCATGCGTGTGGTCGCTTTACAAGGTTAATCATTGCCCTGGAATAACTGTAAATAATAAAGAAATATATACTTATTGTGACTATTGGCCGTATCCTGCTCTTGGGAGTTAACTGAAATGTTTCTAATGGGCTGTTTTGTGCAAGTTTTCTCTGGAAGAGTGGCAGTCTGAACCAGTGTTATGCGCAGGTCAAACTATACATCGCTTATGCGCAGGTCAAACTATACATCGCTCATGCGCAGGTCAAATTATGCACCGCTCATGCGCAGGTCAAATTATGCACCGCTCATGCGCAGGTCAAATTATGCACCGCTCATGCGCAGGTCAAATTATGCACCGCTCATGCGCAGGTCAAATTATGCACCGCTCATGCGCAGGTCAAATTATGCACCATCAACATCAGCCCAGTGCACTGCTAAATAAACATCCAATGACTCCCAAGTGTATCCAGGATTGGCAGTTTCCTCAATGGGTACACAAGCAGGCAACACAGGTACAATATTGGCCCAAAGCCATAATATTTAAGCTTCCAATGGAGCCTTTATCAAATGGAGGATAAAATAGACTTTGTAGTCTGCTTTGGCCTCCATTTGATAAAGGCTCCATTGGGAGCTGAAACGTTATGGCTTTGGGCCATTATTGTACCTGTGTTGTCTGGTTGTGTACCTATTTAGGAAACTGCCGATCCTGGATACACTTGGGAGTCATTATATATGGCAAATTTTATTACTAAAAATTGCCGTGTTGCTATGTGCCTGCATAGATTGCTGTATTCGTTTTTATTAAAAGTATGGCGTGTCTGTAAGAATATTTTCTTTTTCCTTTACATGTATAGGAAATAGGTTTTCTATCATTTTAGACAATTATAGCCTAGATTATGGCTTCATTAATTGATATACACCAGTAATTCTCTCTAAAGGTGTAATCTGCTAGGGTTGTAATATAAAATAAGGGCAGGTGTGGTGTTCCTTTTATAAAGTGTCTGTATGGAAAAAACAGTTAAAATGTGAGATCCATAGCTCCTAAATGGAGAAAAAAAGTTTGTTTGCAAGTTATGTATTAAGTTTGAAAAATACATTTGGTAAATATGTTAGACACAAAAACACTACAAATGTGAGCAACCAGTGATAAGAGGAGCCACTCTGACATTCCCTCCGCACTGGAAAGGCTCAGCAGTGTTGCGCGCGTGTGGAACAGCCCTCCTTCACAGCTACTTAAAGTGAATGTAAAGTTTGACTAATGTGTGCCTGGGTTTTAAAAATAGGGGCACTTTCATTAATCAAACTTTACATTTCACTCGTTTTGTTAAAATATGATAAAAGTAAATTGGAAAGTTGATTAAAATGAATAATGAAAGTTTAATTTATACTAGACTGTCCCTTTAACAAAGCAGATGTTTACTCCATGGCTTCCACAATAGCTTCAGTGTATTGCACAGAAATACATTGCAGCGATCTTTGTTAGCCATAGGATGGGGGTTAAAATGCAAGCAGTGCAGCTGCAGCCACTGTGATCCGATATGCACTGTGAGGGCACACAGAGGTGAGGAGAAACTGACTTGCAGTTAAGTTTTTTTAAAGTAATTGAACAGCGCGCAAAGAGGAATGCTTCAGCTCTGTGCTCTGCATCTGTAATGTCACCACCTATTCATGCAACATTTTCTGCGATGACATCGCAGATCACAGTATGTTCTGCCATGGGGCACCGCTTATATGCAGATCAAATTTTATTCATCTTATTCGCAGGACATATTATTAGGAATGTGCATTTGGATCTGTACAAATCCAGACAAGAATAAATCGGTCTCCGAAAGGAGCCAAATGCCATGAGCGCCGGCCTTCTGCTTTCGCATCCTAATGAACGATCCGAATGCACATAAAATTATACGCCTCTTGTGACAGGTCAGTTTTACACTGCTTGTGCACAAGTCAAATTATACGCCGCTTGTGCGCAGGTCAAATTATACGCCGCTTGTGCGCAGGTCAAATTATACACCTCTTGTGTGCGCAGGTCAAATTATACACCTCTTGTGTGCGCAGGTCAAATTATACACCTCTTGTGTGCGCAGGTCAAATTATACACCTCTTGTGTGCGCAGGTCAAATTATACGCCGCTTGTGCGCAGGTCAAATTATATACGCTGCTTGTGCGCATGGACAGCACATGCACGGCACTTTGCGCATGGGCGGCTGATATACACCGCTTGTGCGCATGGGCGGCTGATATACACCGCTTGTGCGCATGGGCGGCTGATATACACACCGCTTGTGCGCATGGGCGGCTGATATACACACCGCTTGTACGCATGGGCGGCTGATATACACACCGCTTGTGCGCATGGGCGGCTGATATACACACCGCTTGTGCGCATGGGCGGCTGATATACACACCGCTTGTGCGCATGGGCGGCTGATATACACACCGCTTGTACGCATGGGCGGCTGATATACACACCGCTTGTGCGCATGGGCGGCACGTGCACACCGCTTGTGCGCATGGGCGGCTGATGTGCACACCGCTTGTGCGCATGGGCGGCACGTGCACACCGCTTGTGCGCATGGGCGGCACGTGCACACCGCTTGTGCGCATGGGCGGCACGTGCACACCGCTTGTGCGCATGGGCGGCACGTGCACACCGCTTGTGCGCATGGGCGGCACGTGCACACCGCTTGTGCGCATGGGCGGCACGTGCACACCGCTTGTGCGCATGGGCGGCACGTGCACACCGCTTGTGCGCATGGGCGGCACGTGCACACCGCTTGTGCGCATGGGCGGCTGATCGCTAGCGTAGTTTTGTGCTGAATAAATGCCGCATTGTAATCGGATGCAGCGTGACTCATCTCAGTGGCCACAATACATCAGCTTCTGATCAGACATATTTTCTTTGCTTCATCCTACACAAGTACATTTTCAGCTTTGCTGACGTGAATCGGGCAACATAAATAGATTCTCCAACTGTTCGAGCTGATTCTTCTGGTATACAGGTGTAAAAATACATTTGTGAAAAAAATAATTGAATATTTTATATTGTCAGAGTTGTGTTCATTGCACGTTTTTATATGCTATAACAAATGGACATTGAGCGTTACGTTAATTTGCTTCATCTCTGCATCCTGAATAAATAACTCACTGTCCTGTTTGGTAATAATCTATAATTTTAGTTGTAGTAGCTTCCTTGTGCATGAATGTGTTTTATTACTACTCTCAGGGTACACGGTTACTCAGGGCCTGGATACTCTTAGATGGCTTGACTAGTTTGTAATTAATGGGGATGAGCAATCAATAGTCTTTAAATGCTACTAACATATGAGAATTAAAGGGACATGTTCTGTGTTGCATGTGAAAGAGCGGTAATTACATATCTAAAATAATTTCCTGGAAAAATAGAAGCTTTTTAAAGGAAAGATACTGCAGTATGCTTTTGTACCTGCTTCTTGGACGTCTACTTTGGGTTTACTGGTGTAGAGAGAAACCCCCTGAAGTACATTTTAAATTGTCCACTTGTGCCAAAGTAAAACAATGAGCACAGAAAAGCTAAAGGGACAAGTTTATCTCATCAGAAAGTGCTTATTTCTTGTCGGCTCTATTAAGGAAATTTCTGTTAAGGAATCAGGAACTGACATTCAGTTGACTGACTTTGGATCCAGACATATAGGCTATCAGGCTAATGCATATTAACAATTATGAAGGGACATTTTACAGCTCTGAAACTTGACAGAAACCAGCCAGTGTAACCGTGGGCTACGGAAAAAGGTTGTGATAACACCCATCATTGTTTTATCTATGCTCAATATTAACCAGCATTTTATAAGGATAAACAGGCGTAGTCTTCATCATCATCTTTATTAGGGTCAGACTTGCATCCAACTTGAGCACGTTTAACGGTTCATAGAACATTGTCTAAGTTGACAAACATGAATCTTGTGACACCTATTTTATGAAGCCACATACAGGTTTTGTTTCTACTTTTGTGAAGAAGGTAGCTTGTGGCGTTGTCAAACACTGATCTAAACCCTCATAGAAAAGATTTCCCTTAAATTGTATAATGGAAACGTTAAGTAAAACCAGCACTTAAAGGGACATGAAACCCATTTTTTTCTTCTTCAGGATTCAGATAGAACATACAATTTTAAGCAACTTACCAAATTTACTTTGATCTAATTTGCTTCATTTCCTTGATATCCTTTGCTGAAGGAGCAGCAATGCACTACTGAGAGCTAGTTAAACATATCTTGTTAGCCAATCGCAAGAGACAAATGTGTGCAAGCACCAATCGCCAACCTTTTTACTCTCTGCCATAAGAATATCTCAAGTTCACTGACCAATTAGAAACCTGACGGGTGCCTAAGATTGATTTATTATTGGAAGACACACACACCCATATTAAGTAATCACATGACCGTAAATCTTGTGAGAATGTGCATGCTCGTGTTGTAGTGTATAGCAGCTTCTTTATGGGGTTTTATTTGGTGTTTGACTTTCAGCTGGCGGATGTGCTTCATGTTGTAGAAAACTGACCAGTAATCATTACTGTTGTAGCAATGGTGATAGAAGTATTTACACTGCAAGGGCTGTCTGTGTTTCACATTATTACTAGTGGTGGAACAAAAGGTCCCTAAATGCCACACAAGATTCTTCTGTATGCATAGTCCCATCACTGTTTCCTGAAGAAGTGTAGCACTAGGTCTGATAAATGTCACCTCACCAGGGATAGGCACTTCCACTTCTGTGTTTGATCTGATATGACTGACATGTGACTCAGCAGAGAGGTTCCCTAAGCCTTTGTACACAAGTAGCTGCTGAAGTGTATAGTCTCCTGTCTCTCTGTATTACAGTATATTGTGCCTAAGCCTTTGTATACAAGTAGCAGCTGAAGTGTATAGTCTTGTGTCCCTCTGTATTACAGTATATTGTGCCTAAGCCTTTGTACACAAGTAGCTGCTGAAGTGTATAGTCTCCTGTCTCTCTGTATTACAGTATATTGTGCCTAAGCCTTTGTATACAAGTAGCAGCTGAAGTGTATAGTCTTGTGTCCCTCTGTATTACAGTATATTGTGCCTAAGCCATAGTACACAAGTAGCTGCTGAAGTATATAGTCTCCTCACCCTCTGTATTACAGTATATTGTGCCTAAGCCTTTGTACACGAGTAGCTGCTGAAGTGTATAGTCTTGTGTCCCTCTGTATTACAGTATATTGTGCCTAAGCCTTTGTACACAAGTAGCTGCTGAAGTGTATAGTCTTGTGTCCCTCTGTATTACAGTATATTGTGCCTAAGCCTTTGTACACAAGTAGCTGCTGAAGTGTATAGTCTCCTGTCCCTCTGTATTACAGTATATTGTGCCTAAGCCTTTGTACACAAGTAGCTGCTGAAGTGTATAGTCTCCTGTCCCTCTGTATTACAGTATATTGTGCCTAAGCCTTTGTACATAAGTAGCTGCTGAAGTGTATAGTCTCCTGTCTCTCTGTATTACAGTATATTGTGCCTAAGCCTTTGTACACAAGTAGCTGCTGAAGTATATAGTCTCCTGTCCCTCTGTATTACAGTATATTGTGCCTAAGCCTTTGTACACAAGTAGCTGCTGAAGTGTATGGTCTTGTGTCCCTCTGTATTACAGTATATTGTGCCTAAGCCTTTGTAAACAAGTAGCTGCTGAAGTGTATAGTCTCCTGTCTCTCTGTATTACAGTATATTGTGCCTAAGCCTTTGTACACAAGTAGCTGCTGAAGTGTATAGTCTTGTGTCCCTCTGTATTACAGTATATTGTGCCTAAGCCTTTGTACACAAGTAGCTGCTGAAGTGTATAGTCTTGTGTCCCTCTGTATTACAGTATATTGTGCCTAAGCCTTTGTACACAAGTAGCTACTGAAGTATATAGTCTCCTGTCCCTCTGTATTACAGTATATTGTGCCTAAGCCTTTGTACACAAGTAGCTGCTGAAGTGTATAGTCTTGTGTCCCTCTGTATTACAGTATATTGTGCCTAAGCCTTTGTACACAAGTAGCTGCTGAAGTGTATAGTCTTGTGTCCCTCTGTATTACAGTATATTGTGCCTAAGCCTTTGTACACAAGTAGCTGCTGAAGTGTATAGTCTCCTGTCCCTCTGTATTACAGTATATTGTGCCTAAGCCTTTGTACACAAGTAGCTACTGAAGTGTATAGTCTCCTGTCCCTCTGTATTACAGTATATTGTGCCTAAGCCTTTGTACACAAGTAGCTGCTGAAGTGTATAGTCTCCTCACCCTCTGTATTACAGTATATTGTGCCTAAGCCTTTGTACACAAGTAGCTGCTGAAGTGTATAGTCTCCTGTCCCTCTGTATTACAGTATATTGTGCCTAAGCCTTTGTACATAAGTAGCTGCTGAAGTGTATAGTCTCCTGTCCCTCTGTATTACAGTATATTGTGCCTAAGCCTTTGTACACGAGTAGCTGCTGAAGTGTATAGTCTTGTGTCCCTCTGTATTACAGTATATTGTGCCTAAGCCTTTGTACACAAGTAGCAGCTGAAGTGTATGGTCTTGTGTCCCTCTTTATTACAGTATATTGTACCTAAGTCTTTGTACACAAGTAGCTGCTGAAGTGTATAGTCTCCTGTCCCTCTGTATTACAGTATATTGTGCCTAAGCCTTTGTACACAAGTAGCTGCTGAAGTGTATAGTCTCCTGTCCCTCTGTATTACAGTATATTGTGCCTAAGCCTTTGTACACAAGTAGCTGCTGAAGTGTATAGTCTCCTGTCCCTCTGTATTACAGTATATTGTGCCTAAGCCTTTGTACACAAGTAGCTGCTGAAGTGTATAGTCTCCTGTCCCTCTGTATTACAGTATATTGTGCCTAAGCCTTTGTACACAAGTAGCTGCTGAAGTGTATAGTCTCCTGTCCCTCTGTATTACAGTATATTGTGCCTAAGCCTTTGTACACAAGTAGCAGCTGAAGTGTATAGTCTTGTGTCCCTCTGTATTACAGTATATTGTGCCTAAGCCTTTGTACACAAGTAGCTGCTGAAGTGTATAGTCTTGTGTCCCTCTGTATTACAGTATATTGTGCCTAAGCCTTTGTACACAAGTAGCTGCTGAAGTGTATAGTCTCCTGTCCCTCTGTATTACAGTATATTGTGCCTAAGCCTTTGTACACAAGTAGCTGCTGAAGTGTATAGTCTCCTCACCCTCTGTATTACAGTATATTGTGCCTAAGCCTTTGTACACAAGTAGCTGCTGAAGTGTATAGTCTCCTGTCCCTCTGTATTACAGTATATTGTGCCTAAGCCTTTGTACACAAGTAGCTGCTGAAGTGTATAGTCTCCTCACCCTCTGTATTACAGTATATTGTGCCTAAGCCTTTGTACACAAGTAGCTGCTGAAGTGTATAGTCTTGTGTCCCTCTGTATTACAGTATATTGTGCCTAAGCCTTTGTACACAAGTAGCTGCTGAAGTGTATAGTCTTGTGTCCCTCTGTATTACAGTATATTGTGCCTAAGCCTTTGTACACAAGTAGCTGCTGTAGTGTATAGTCTCCTGTCCCTCTGTATTACAGTATATTGTGCCTAAGCCTTTGTACACAAGTAGCTGCTGAAGTGTATAGTCTCCTCACCCTCTGTATTACAGTATATTGTGCCTAAGCCTTTGTACACAAGTAGCTGCTGAAGTGTATAGTCTCCTGTCCCTCTGTATTACAGTATATTGTGCCTAAGCCTTTATACACAAGTAGCTGCTGAAGTGTATAGTCTCCTGTCCCTCTGTATTACAGTATATTGTGCCTAAGCCTTTGTACACAAGTAGCTGCTGAAGTGTATAGTCTCCTGTCCCTCTGTATTACAGTATATTGTGCCTAAGCCTTTATACACAAGTAGCTGCTGAAGTGTATAGTCTCCTGTCCCTCTGTATTACAGTATATTGTGCCTAAGCCTTTGTACACAAGTAGCTGCTGAAGTGTATAGTCTTGTGTCCCTCTGTATTACAGTATATTGTGCCTAAGCCTTTGTACACAAGTAGCTGCTGAAGTGTATAGTCTTGTGTCCCTCTGTATTACAGTATATTGTGCCTAAGCCTTTGTACACAAGTAGCTGCTGAAGTGTATAGTCTCCTGTCCCTCTGTATTACAGTATATTGTGCCTAAGCCTTTGTACACAAGTAGCTGCTGAAGTGTATAGTCTTGTGTCCCTCTGTATTACAGTATATTGTGCCTAAGCCTTTGTACACAAGTAGCTGCTGAAGTGTATAGTCTTGTGTCCCTCTGTATTACAGTATATTGTGCCTAAGCCTTTGTACACAAGTAGCTGCTGAAGTGTATAGTCTCCTGTCCCTCTGTATTACAGTATGTTGTGCCTAAGCCTTTATACACAAGTAGCTGCTGAAGTGTATAGTCTCCTGTCCCTCTGTATTACAGTATATTGTGCCTAAGCCTTTGTACACAAGTAGCTGCTGAAGTGTATAGTCTCCTGTCCCTCTGTATTACAGTATATTGTGCCTAAGCCTTTGTACACAAGTAGCTGCTGAAGTGTATAGTCTCCTGTCCCTCTGTATTACAGTATATTGTGCCTAAGCCTTTGTACACAAGTAGCTGCTGAAGTGTATAGTCTCCTGTCCCTCTGTATTACAGTATGTTGTGCCTAAGCCTTTGTACACAAGTAGCTGCTGAAGTGTATAGTCTTGTGTCCCTCTGTATTACAGTATATTGTGCCTAAGCCTTTGTACACAAGTAACTGCTGAAGTGTATAGTCTTGTGTCCCTCTGTATTACAGTATATTGTGCCTAAGCCTTTGTACACAAGTAGCTGCTGAAGTGTATAGTCTCCTGTCCCTCTGTATTACAGTATATTGTGCCTAAGCCTTTGTACACAAGTAGCTGCTGAAGTGTATAGTCTCCTGTCCCTCTGTATTACAGTATATTGTGCCTAAGCCTTTGTACATAAGTAGCTGCTGAAGTGTATAGTCTCCTGTCTCTCTGTATTACAGTATATTGTGCCTAAGCCTTTGTACACAAGTAGCTGCTGAAGTATATAGTCTCCTGTCCCTCTGTATTACAGTATATTGTGCCTAAGCCTTTGTACACAAGTAGCTGCTGAAGTATATAGTCTCCTGTCCCTCTGTATTACAGTATATTGTGCCTAAGCCTTTGTACACAAGTAGCTGCTGAAGTGTATAGTCTTGTGTCCCTCTGTATTACAGTATATTGTGCCTAAGCCTTTGTACACAAGTAGCTGCTGAAGTGTATAGTCTCCTGTCCCTCTGTATTACAGTATATTGTGCCTAAGCCTTTGTACACAAGTAGCTGCTGAAGTGTATAGTCTTGTGTCCCTCTGTATTACAGTATATTGTGCCTAAGCCTTTGTACACAAGTAACTGCTGAAGTGTATAGTCTTGTGTCCCTCTGTATTACAGTATATTGTGCCTAAGCCTTTGTACACAAGTAGCTGCTGAAGTGTATAGTCTTGTGTCCCTCTGTATTACAGTATATTGTGCCTAAGCCTTTGTACACAAGTAACTGCTGAAGTGTATAGTCTTGTGTCCCTCTGTATTACAGTATATTGTGCCTAAGCCTTTGTACACAAGTAGCTGCTGAAGTGTATAGTCTCCTGTCCCTCTGTATTACAGTATATTGTGCCTAAGCCTTTGTACACAAGTAGCTGCTGAAGTGTATAGTCTCCTGTCCCTCTGTATTACAGTATATTGTGCCTAAGCCTTTGTACACAAGTAGCTGCTGAAGTGTATAGTCTTGTGTCCCTCTGTATTACAGTATATTGTGCCTAAGCCTTTGTACACAAGTAACTGCTGAAGTGTATAGTCTTGTGTCCCTCTGTATTACAGTATATTGTGCCTAAGCCTTTGTACACAAGTAGCTGCTGAAGTGTTTAGTCTTGTGTCCCTCTGTATTACAGTATATTGTGCCTAAGCCTTTGTACACAAGTAGCTGCTGAAGTGTATAGTCTTGTGTCCCTCTGTATTACAGTATATTGTGCCTAAGCCTTTGTACACAAGTAGCTGCTGAAGTGTATAGTCTCCTCACCCTCTGTATTACAGTATATTGTGCCTAAGCCTTTGTACACAAGTAGCTGCTGAAGTATATAGTCTCCTCACCCTCTGTATTACAGTATATTGTGCCTAAGCCTTTGTACACAAGTAGCTGCTGAAGTGTATAGTCTCCTCACCCTCTGTATTACAGTATATTGTGCCTAAGCCTTTGTACATAAGTAGCTGCTGAAGTGTATAGTCTTGTGTCCCTCTGTATTACAGTATATTGTGCCTAAGCCTTTGTACACGAGTAGCTGCTGAAGTGTATAGTCTCCTCACCCTCTGTATTACAGTATATTGTGCCTAAGCCTTTGTACACAAGTAGCTGCTGAAGTGTATAGTCTCCTCACCCTCTGTATTACAGTATATTGTGCCTAAGCCTTTGTACACAAGTAGCTGCTGAAGTGTATAGTCTTGTGTCCCTCTGTATTACAGTATATTGTGCCTAAGCCTTTGTACACAAGTAGCTGCTGAAGTGTATAGTCTTGTGTCCCTCTGTATTACAGTATATTGTGCCTAAGCCTTTGTACACAAGTAGCTGCTGAAGTATATAGTCTCCTGTCCCTCTGTATTACAGTATATTGTGCCTAAGCCTTTGTACACAAGTAGCTGCTGAAGTGTATAGTCTCCTGTCCCTCTGTATTACAGTATATTGTGCCTAAGCCTTTGTACACAAGTAGCTGCTGAAGTGTATGGTCTCCTGTCCCTCTGTATTACAGTATATTGTGCCTAAGCCTTTGTACACAAGTAGCTGCTGAAGTGTATAGTCTCCTGTCCCTCTGTATTACAGTATATTGTGCCTAAGCCTTTGTACACAAGTAGCTGCTGAAGTGTATGGTCTTGTGTCCCTCTGTATTACAGTATATTGTGCCTAAGCCTTTGTAAACAAGTAGCTGCTGAAGTGTATAGTCTCCTCACCCTCTGTATTACAGTATATTGTGCCTAAGCCTTTGTACACAAGTAGCTGCTGAAGTGTATAGTCTTGTGTCCCTCTGTATTACAGTATATTGTGCCTAAGCCTTTATACACAAGTAGCTGCTGAAGTGTATAGTCTTGTGTCCCTCTGTATTACAGTATATTGTGCCTAAGCCTTTGTACACAAGTAGCTGCTGAAGTGTATAGTCTCCTGTCCCTCTGTATTACAGTATATTGTGCCTAAGCCTTTGTAAACAAGTAGCTGCTGAAGTGTATAGTCTTGTGTCCCTCTGTATTACAGTATATTGTGCCTAAGCCTTTGTACACAAGTAGCTGCTGAAGTGTATAGTCTTGTGTCCCTCTGTATTACAGTATATTGTGCCTAAGCCTTTATACACAAGTAGCTGCTGAAGTGTATAGTCTCCTGTCCCTCTGTATTACAGTATATTGTGCCTAAGCCTTTGTACACAAGTAGCTGCTGAAGTGTATAGTCTCCTGTCCCTCTGTATTACAGTATATTGTGCCTAAGCCTTTGTACACAAGTAGCTGCTGAAGTGTATAGTCTCCTGTCCCTCTGTATTACAGTATATTGTGCCTAAGCCTTTGTACACAAGTAGCTGCTGAAGTGTATGGTCTTGTGTCCCTCTGTATTACAGTATATTGTGCCTAAGCCTTTGTACACAAGTAGCTGCTGAAGTGTATAGTCTCCTCACCCTCTGTATTACAGTATATTGTGCCTAAGCCTTTGTACACAAGTAGCTGCTGAAGTGTATGGTCTCCTGTCCCTCTGTATTACAGTATATTGTGCCTAAGCCTTTGTACACAAGTAGCTGCTGAAGTGTATGGTCTCCTGTCCCTCTGTATTACAGTATATTGTGCCTAAGCCTTTGTACACAAGTAGCTGCTGAAGTGTATAGTCTTGTGTCCCTCTGTATTACAGTATATTGTGCCTAAGCCATAGTACACAAGTAGCTGCTGAAGTGTATGGTCTTGTGTCCCTCTGTATTACAGTATATTGTGCCTAAGCCTTTGTACATAAGTAGCTGCTGAAGTGTATAGTCTCCTGTCCCTCTGTATTACAGTATATTGTGCCTAAGCCTTTGTACACAAGTAGCTGCTGAAGTGTATAGTCTCCTGTCCCTCTGTATTACAGTATATTGTGCCTAAGCCTTTGTACACAAGTAGCTGCTGAAGTGTATGGTCTTGTGTCCCTCTGTATTACAGTATATTGTGCCTAAGCCTTTGTACACAAGTAGCTGCTGTAGTGTATAGTCTCCTCACCCTCTGTATTACAGTATATTGTGCCTAAGCCTTTGTACACAAGTAGCTGCTGAAGTGTATAGTCTCCTGTCTCTCTGTATTACAGTATATTGTGCCTAAGCCTTTGTACACAAGTAGCTGCTGAAGTGTATAGTCTCCTGTCCCTCTGTATTACAGTATATTGTGCCTAAGCCTTTGTACACAAGTAGCTGCTGAAGTATATAGTCTCCTGTCCCTCTGTATTACAGTATATTGTGCCTAAGCCTTTGTACACAAGTAGCTGCTGAAGTGTATAGTCTTGTGTCCCTCTGTATTACAGTATATTGTGCCTAAGCCTTTGTACACAAGTAGCTGCTGAAGTGTATAGTCTCCTGTCCCTCTGTATTACAGTATATTGTGCCTAAGCCTTTGTACACAAGTAGCTGCTGAAGTGTATAGTCTCCTGTCCCTCTGTATTACAGTATATTGTGCCTAAGCCTTTGTACACAAGTAGCTGCTGAAGTGTATAGTCTCCTGTCCCTCTGTATTACAGTATATTGTGCCTAAGCCTTTGTACACAAGTAGCTGCTGAAGTGTATAGTCTTGTGTCCCTCTGTATTACAGTATATTGTGCCTAAGCCTTTGTACACAAGTAGCTGCTGAAGTGTATAGTCTTGTGTCCCTTTGTATTACAGTATATTGTGCCTAAGCCTTTGTACACAAGTAGCTGCTGAAGTGTATAGTCTCCTCACCCTCTGTATTACAGTATATTGTGCCTAAGCCTTTGTACACAAGTAGCTGCTGAAGTGCCTGATGTCGATTTTCCACAGCCAGATTAAATATTAGTCAAGTAGCTGCCTATGGCTACTGGGCTGGGTCTCTGTCTAGTTTTGTCAAATTGTGTAATTTTAAAGCGACTGTAAAGACGAAATTAAACTTTAATTATTCTGAATTTTAAACGACTCTCCAATTTACTTGCATTATCTAATTAGCTTCATTAACTTTATATCTTTTGTTGAAAAGCATACCTAGGTAGGCACAGGGACAGCAATGCACTACTGGGAGCTAGCTGGTGATTGGTGGCTGCTTATATATGCCAATTGTCATTGGCTCACCTAATGTTTTCAGCTAGCTCTCAGTAGTGCATTGCTTCTCCAACAAAGGATACCAAGAGAATTAAGTAAATTAGATAATAGAAGTAAATTCAAAAGTTGTTTGAAATTGTATGTTCTATTCAGATATATATTCAACAAAGAATAAAATGAGAGCAAAGCAACTTTGCTAATAGGGGTAAATTGGAAACTTTTTTTTAAAAATTTAATTCTGTCTCATGGTTCTTCAAACTTTTTTTCCCTAAGACCTGGTGCCATGATACCACATTCCTTTGTGACCCTTTTTTATGCTTGGTCTGAAAGTATCTAAAATAATATACAAGATAGCTGCAATTTTGTAGTCAAACTTGAAAGTGTTGTAACAGGTAATAACACACACACCACAAACTCACATACAACACTTGCATATAATACACACACTCTCATACAATACACGCATATAATACACTTGCATACAAAACGCATATAATACACTCGCATACAACACGCACATAATACACACACTCGCATACAACACGCACATAATACACACACTCGCATACAACACGCACATAATACACACACTCGCATACAACACGCACATAATACACACACTCGCATACAACACGCACATAATACACACTCTCGCATACAACACGCACATAATGCACACTCTCGCATACAATACACTCACATAATACACACACACAATTTATGACCCAGTAAACAGTGTTGTGAGCTAGTAATGGGTTCTGATCTGTGGTTTAAAGAACTCTGCTCCATCTGAATCATGAGTTTTTTTTTTTTTTAGGGTTTCTTGACCCTTTAAAGGAGGTAGGGAAATGTCAAATGTGGTATCTATCTGCCTGTTTGTGTTTGATCAAAGGTGCTGTAATTACAGTCGGCTTCTGACTTCTTCTTTATTTTCTACTTTAAATAAAAACCCTCCCAGTGCCTTGTCAACAACCTTTCTCGCCTGAGCTGCTTTGCCTTAAAAAAGAAAAAACTTTGATTAATGATTTACAAACACTCTGTGGTAAATGGATACATGACTTAACAATATGTGGTTATCTCAGCCCTGATCCTACCTTATGAAATTTATGCCTCTAAATAATTTACTATGCTTTTTGCCACAGCAATCATCACACCATCTGTCATAACTAGATGCAGAATTAATTATGGCCTCACAAAGTCTGCTGTAAGGCAAGTCTTCTTACAGATGGTGCCATGTCTTTGCCAGGGTTTTAGACCTGTTTCTTATACCCTGTAGCTGCCTAGGTACCCACCCTGTGCCATCTCTTTGTGTTTTTAATTTCTAGGTTGATAACTGGAAGTTCTGTGACCCCAGTACAGGCAGTTCAGCCTGTGATGTTCCGTGTACTTGACCTAGCTGGAATCCTTTCTATGATATTATCAATCTGGTATATATCTCTAGTTACAGGGTCAGTGTGACTATGCTGAGCACTATAAGTCTAACACACTTCTGCTGTGAAAGGGGACAGGAGAGGACTGTTCCTGCGCTGAGCACTATAAGTCTGTGACACGCTTCTGCTGTGAAAGGGGACAGGAGAGAGCTGTTCCTGCACTGAGCACTATAAGTCTGTGACTCTTCTGCTGTGAAAGGGGACAGGAGAGAGCTGTTCCTGCGCTGAGCACTATAAGTCTGTGACTCTTCTGCTGTGAAAGGGGACAGGAGAGGGCTGTTCCTGCACTGAGCACTATAAGTCTGTGACTCTTCTGCTGTGAAAGGGCACAGGAGAGAGCTGTTCCTGCGCTGAGCACTATAAGTCTAACATGCTTCTGCTGTGAAAGGGGACAGGAGAGGGCTGTTCCTGCGCTGAGCACTATAAGTCTGTGACTCTTCTGCTGTGAAAGGGGACAGGAGATGACTGTTCCTGTGACTCTCTTTCTCCTCTTATTTTGCATGAGGTTTATTAGTGCACTAGATGCAAAGCGCTCAGGATGTAATTTCTTTCATGTAATTAGCAAGAGTCCATGAGCTAGTGACGTATGGGATATACATTCCTACCAGGAGGGGCAAAGTTTCCCAAACCTCAAAATGCCTATATATACACCCCTCACCACACCCACAAATCAGTTTTACAAACTTTCCCTCCCATGGAGGTGGTGAAGTAAGTTTGTGCTAGATTCTTCGTTGATATGCGCTCCGCAGCAGGCTGGAGACCGGTTTTCCTCTCAGCGTGCAGTGAATGTCAGAGGGATGTGAAGAGAGTATTGCCTATTTGAATTCAATGATCTCCTTCTACGGGGTCTATTTCATAGGTTCTCTGTTATCGGTCGTAGAGATTCATCTCTTACCTCCCTTTTCAGATCGACGATATACTCTTATATATACCATTTCCTCTACTGATTCTCGTTTCAGTACTGGTTTGGCTTTCTACTACATGTAGATGAGTGTCCTGGGGTAAGTAAGTCTTATTTTTGTGACACTCTAAGCTATGGTTGGGCACTTTTTATATAAAGTTCTAAATATTTGTGTTTAAACGTTTATTTGCCTTGATTCAGGATGTTCAACGTTCCTTATTTCAGACAGTCAGTTTCATATTTGGGATAATGCATATGAATAAATAGATTTTTTCTTGCGTTAAAAATTTGACTTTTTTCCTGTGGGCTGTTAGGGTCGCGGGGGCTGAAAATGCTTCATTTTATTGCGTCATTCTTGGCGCGGACTTTCTTGGCGCAAAAATTTTCTTGTCATTTCCCGGGGTCATACGTGTTGCCGGAAGTTGCGTCATTTTTTTGACGTTTTTGCGCCAAAAAATGTCGGCGTTACCGGATGTGGCGTCATTTTTGGCGCCAAAAGCATTTAGGCGCAAAATAATGTGGGCGGCTTTTTTGGCGCTAAAAAATTTGAGCGTCATTGTTGTCTCCACAATATTTAAGTCTCATTGTTTATTGCTTCTGGTTGCTAGAAGCTTGTTCATTGGTATTTTTTCCCATTCCTGAAACTGTCATTTAAGGAATTTGATCAATTTTGCTTTATATGTTGTTTTTTCTATTACATATTGCAAGATGTCTCAGATTGACCCTGAATCAGAAGCCACTTCTGGAAAAACGCTTAACTGAGTTTCAGTTCTACCAAAGCTAAGTTCATTTATTTTAAATGTTATAAATGTTTATCTTTAGCTATGGTTTGTAATAAGTTATTATGATATACTTTTACATGCAGAATCCATTAGTATTTATGCTTTATATATTGCCATTCTTACATCTTATGTACAAGAAATATTAGAAATATTTTTCTGATTCTATTTTAAAGGCTTTGTCTGACTTCGTGCCTTCTAATAAATTTTTTAGGTCTTTTTCACTTCTTTTTTATTTATTGAAGTTTCAAATGACCAACAACATACTGATTTATCCTTCTCTGATGATGTTTTTTCTCTTTCAGAATTTTCTTCATCAGATGTTGACACTAACAAATCTACTTTTTTATTATTTTTTTCATTAAAGTACATTTGTTCTTTGTTGAAAAGGTGTTGATTATTTTGGATATTAAGGTAACTAGTTCTTTAAGACTAGCTGACACTATTTCTGCCTATTTATTCTTCTGTGTTTTCAGAGGTTTTCTTTCCAATTCCCCATACTAGGGAATGGAATAGGCTGAGAATTTTCTTTTATTCCTTCTTCAATGGTTTTAAACTATATTCTTTGCCAGCAGTTAAATTCAATTTGGAGGGTTCTCCAATTTTTTGGGGCTATCTCTACTCCTACTAATTATGCTATTGTTTCTATAGCAAAATAGTATTTATTTTCCTTTAGATGGTTGTATCTTATTTATGGAAAATTATTTATTTAGTTTCAGGTACTTTTCTTGGTCCTGTGATTTATTTTGCAATTGCTTCATTTTTGTTCTGTTTACTTTAAGATCAAGTATCAGATTATGATTTATTTTAGCATTGTTAAGGGACAACATTTACTAGACTAGGTGCTGTTGCATTTGTCTTGTTATTTTGCATTTATTGATTATGCAAGTCCACTGTATTGACTGTTCCTTTAAACTGAACTATCATGCTAATAATTTCATTTGTGTCTTCATTTTATTGAATATTTTCGCAAATGAGGGTTAATCTATGTCTTTAGCTATTTTAGCTAGAAGAATTTTGTGATTTTTATAAAATCCATATTTCTTTTGTTCTAAGATAATCAATTATTTGTTTTATAATTGGATTCAATTCTTAACTGTTACTCTGGGCTTCAAGATTGAGTTCTAAGACTAAAACTTTAAGCTTATACTAGTTTGGTTGTTCTTAAGGAACAAATTCCTGGATTCTTTCCCAAGTAACATGTTTATAATTGGAGATTTTTCAGTTCGAAATCAGCTCCCTAATATTGCGATGTACGTGCCGTATTCCAGCTTGGCTGGCAAGGGGCAGGTTAAGACTTTTTTTAAATTTATTTGGTTCTATTCGGTCCAAATTTCTTTGATTTTATTCCAGTAAGGCTAACACTTTCTTTAAGTGTGTTTCGGTCCTATATATTTTGGGTACTGTTGAAGCATGGCTGGGCACCCATGGGGTTCAAGCGCTGCTCAGACCTGGAATCTTCTGGGGTATTTCTTCCAGTTCCATTTTTGGGAACTAGGTTTTGGAGTTTTATTCAAACTATTCTGCCTTTTGGTCAGTGATAGCATTATTTGTTTTCATTAGATACAATAAATGCATATTTTCATTTTTCTGTTTTCATTCAGATTATTTTCTGAGGATGCAGAATCTCATATGATTCACTTTGCTCTTCAGGACATAGTTAGAGGATCTTTTTTTCAAAAGCTCTTGATTCCTCACACAAGGGTCACCTTTTTTAGGTTTCCAGATATGTGTCTCTGTCTTTGTCTCTATCAGACAAGGGACAATTTTATTGTGTTCCGTTTGTCGGTACCTTTAGTCTCTATTATTTCTTTCAGTTGCTATATATGCATAGAAGTTTTAGGTCTTACGGCCACAGCATTGGATTTAATTCCCTTTGCTCATTTTCAATAGAAAGAACCTTTTCAGTCTTTTATGCTGAATTATGGTGCAGGGATTCTAGGATTTCGCATTTTAAATCTTCGAATCCTAATATTTATCTCTCTTGATTTGGTGGTTAAGATCACCATCATTTAGTTCTACAGGTCTCTTCGTTTCTTTCAACCTGGACCATGATCTCTACAGATGCGAGTCTTTTTGGTTGGGAGGCTGTCTGAGGATCTATGTCAGCACAAGGGGTTTGGAAATCTAAGGAGGCAAGATTACCATTTGATATTTTAGAACTCCGTGCTTTCTCAGAGTTTTTTTCAGTTTTTTTCTTTTTGAAGAAGAGACGTTTAATGTTTTTCAAACAATATCACTACTATGGTGTATGTCGATCATCAGAGTAGGACTATCAGTCCTTGGGTTGTGACAGAAGTGTCTCGGATATTAGCTTGGGCTAAATCCAGCTCCTATCTAAATTCTGTGGTTTTTATCCTAGGTATAGATATTTGGGAAGCGGATTATCTCTGTTAATCAAGCTTTTCTTCCGGGAGAATGGTCTCTCTTACCCAGATATGTTTTTCATCTCATCTGAATAGAGAACTTCCCAGGGGCCTATTAAGGTCCGGGAATCTTCAGGCGGAAGTAGTGTATGCATTGACATTTCTTTGGAATTATCTTTTTGCCTATTAATTTCCGCCTCTAGTTCTTCTTCCAAAATTCTTATGGAGTATTTGTTTGTTATGCTGGTAGCTCCAGCATGGCCTCTCAGGTTTTCGTATACGAATCTCATTCGGATGGCCAGTTGCCAACGATGGACACCTCCGTTTAAACCAGACCTTTTCTTTCTCAAGGCCATTTTTTCCTTCAGGATCTCAAATCATTAAAGTTGAAGGGATGGAGATTGAACGCTTGGTTTTTAGTCATAGAGGTTTTTTTTTCTGACTCATTGATTAATACTATGTTTCAGGCTAATAAATCTGTCTCTAGAAAGATTTATATTCAGTCTGGAAGACCTATCTTTCTTGGCATTCTTTTAAAATTCATAGAATTTTATTATTTTTTTCAGGTTGGTTTTTATAAGGTTTTGTCTTCAGTTCTTTGTTAGGACAAATCTCTACTCTTTCTGTTTTTTTTCACAGAAAGATTGCTAATCATCCTGATATTCATTGTGTTGTACAGGCTTTGGTCCATATAAAGCCTGTCATTAATTCAATCTCTCCTCTTTGGAGTCTCAATTTGGTGCTGAGGGCTTTACAGGCTCCTCCGTTTGAAACTATGCATTTTCTGTACATTAAATTACTTTCTTGGAAAAGTATTGTTCCTTAATGACTCCGTCATTAATACTATGTTACAGGCTCGTAAATCTGTGTCTAGGAAGATATATTATCGGGTCTGGAAGACTTACTTTTCTTGGTGTTCTTCTCATCATTTTTCTTGGCATTCTTTTAGAATTCCTAGAATTTTACAGTTTCTTCAGGATGGTTTGGATAAAGGTTTGTCTGCAAGTTCCTTGAAAGGACAAATCTCTGCTATTTCTGTTCTTTTTCACAGAAAGATTGCTAATCTTCCTGATATTCATTGTTTTGTACAGGCTTTGGTTCGTATAAAACCTGTCATTAAGTCAATTTCTCCTCCTTGGAGTTTGAATTTGGTTCTGGGGGCTCTTCAAGCTCCTCCGTTTGAACCTATGCATTCGCTGGATATTAAATTACTTTCTTGGAAAGTTTTGTTTCTTTTGGCCATCTCTTCTGCTAGAAGAGTTTCTGAATTATCTGCTCTTTCTTGTGAGTCTCCTTTTCTGATTTTTCATCAGGATAAGGCGGTTTTGCGAACTTCATTTAAATTTTTACCTAAGGTTGTGAATTCTAACAACATTAGTAGAGAAATTGTGGTTCCTTCGTTGTGTCCTAATCCGAAGAACTCTAAGGAAAGATCGTTGCATTCTTTGGATGTAGTTAGAGCTTTGAAATATTATGTTGAATCTACTAAAGATTTCCGAAAGACTTCTAGTCTATTTGTTATCTTTTCTGGTTCTAGGAAAGGTCAAAAGGCTTCTGCCATTTCTTTGGCATCTTGGTTAAAATCCTTGATTCATCATGCTTATGTCGAGTCGGGTAGAACTCCGCCTCAAAGGATTACAGCTCATTCGACTAGGTCAGTCTCTACTTCCTGTGCATTTAGGAATGAAGCTTCGGTTGATCAGATTTGCAAAGCAGCAACTTGGTCTTCTTTGCATACTTTTACTAAATTCTACCATTTTGATGTGTTTTCTTCTTCTGAAGCAGTTTTTGGTAGAAAAGTACTTCAGGCAGCTGTTTCAGTTTGATTCTTCTGCTTATAATTTCAGTTTTTTTCATTATAAGATTTAAACTTTATTTTGGGGTGTGGATTATTTTTCAGCGGAATTGGCTGTCTTTATTTTATCCCTCCCTCTCTAGTGACTCTTGCGTGGAAGATCCACATCTTGGGTATTCATTATCCCATACGTCACTAGCTCATGGACTCTTGCTAATTACATGAAAGAAAACATAATTTATGTAAGAACTTACCTGATAAATTCATTTCTTTCATATTAGCAAGAGTCCATGAGGCCCACCCTTTATTGCGGTGGTTATGATTTTTTTGTATAAAGCACAATTATTCCAATTGCTTATTTTATATGCTTTCGCACTTTTTTCTTATCACCCCACTTCTTGGCTATTCGTTAAACTGATTTGTGGGTGTGGTGAGGGGTGTATTTATAGGCATTTTGAGGTTTAGGAAACTTTGCCCCTCCTGGTAGGAATGTATATCCCATACGTCACTAGCTCATGGACTCTTGCTAATATGAAAGAAATGAATTTATCAGGTAAGTTCTTACGTAAATTATGTTTTCTCTTTAGATTTAATTAGAACTTGCTCTGGTTTTGTTTGCAAAGAAAACTATCCGTATTGGGAGAGAAAAGCCAAAATTAAATTGTCACAAATTGAAACTTAAAGTGATGGTAAATTCTCCCCTTTTTAAAATCGGATCTGGAATGTTAGTGATATTTTAGATGGAGTTTAATTAATCAGTTGTAATTAAAGTGACAGTCTACACCAGAATATTGTTTTAAAAGATAGATTATCCCTTTATTACCCATTATCTAGTTTTGCGTAACCAACATAGTTATATTAATACACTTTTTACCTCTGTGATTATCTTGTATCTAAGCATCTGCAAACTGCCCCCTTACCTCAGTGCTTTTTACAGACTTGCATTTTAGCCAATCAGTGCTGGCTCCTTGGAACTCCACGTGCGTGAGCACAGTGTTATCTATATGAAACACATGAACTAATACCCTCTAGTGGTGATACACTGTCAAAATGCCCTGAGCTAAAAGGCGGCCTTCAAGGGCTTAGAAATTAGCATATGAACCTCCTAGATTTAGCTTTCATCTAAGAATACAAACAGAACAAAGCAAAATTGGTGATAGAAGTAAATTGGAAAATTGTTTAAAATTACATGCCCTATCTGAATAATGAAAGTTTGATTTGGACTAGACTGCCCCTTTAAGATGTGCTATAACTTGTTTTTTGAATATAGATTTGAATTTCAAATATCCTGTGCTCTGCCGCCCACTTCAAAAGTAAATTTTTCAGTGTGCTTACTGTTTGAACTGTTCTCCAATCGGCACTCTCCCCGTTGGCTACCTTTTGTTGTAGCCAGAGCGCTGATTGGACAACAATTCAAACCTTTAGCTTACAGAAAAATTGACTTTTGAAGTGGGCGGCTGAGCGTGGGGAATTTAAATTTTATATCTATATTAAAAAGTAAGTTATAGTGCATCTTCATTGCAACTGATGAATTAAACTCCTCTAAAATATCACTAACAATCCAGATCTGATTTTATAAAGGGGAGAGTTAACCATTATTTAGGGCTCGATTTATCATTTAAATTCTCCTATATTTTCTCCTAAAAGTTCTCATGAGAAATAATGCCCCTATTTATCATTAAAAAATGTTGTTAAAATTGGGCAAGTTCGACTGTAAAATTCTCCTACTCCTCCGTTCTTTGATCCTTTTAGTTTAGTATTTCAAATAGTTCTCATCATTAATTCTCCTAGTTTCAAATTTATCATTTTATATTTTCTGTGGAGGACTGAAAGTTCTCCTGCAAGTTCCTGCATTAAAGTTCTCCATATCTACTGTGGAGAACGGCATAATGAATCTATCTACCAGTTGTAGAATCAATGTTGCAAAAAACGGCTCTACAAGGTGTAAAAATTATCTATAACAAAGCGCAGTAACGGTTATTGGAACGCAATAATAATTTATATTGGCGTGATAAAAAATAAATTTAACAGAGTGCCAAAATAATATATAACAGCACAAAAATTATATATATTGGGGCATAAAAATAAGATATAGAAGATGCGCTAAAATTGAAGCACAAAAACAATGAAATGTAGATCTATTTTCTTGCATGACAATTTGCTAAAGAGGGGCGTTAAAGCTACTGGGAATGGCAGGCTGTATAAATATTTCAATTGGTTTATGTATTGGTTGCTTATTTTCAGTTATAAATAAGGCGTAGATACTAATCCTGCTAGAAAAATGTATCTTTAGTTCTCAGCTCTCTTATGGAGAAAAAACAACTTTGTTATGATAAATATGGGTACACAGGTCCGCCTCTCCTAACCTAAGGTGAGCTGCAGAGAACAGAAAGGAGAATTTCCAAAATGATTGATAAATCGTGCCCTTTAAGTTGTTTCCATGAAAGCATACTGAGATAGGCTTAGGAGTGTGCACATGACCTGAGCACTGAATTAAGGGTCCATTATAGTGAAAAAAATGACGCTCATTCATTAGTGTTTAATTTTATTGCTATTTGTCAACCCCTGTTAATGGCTTAAACACATAGTTAAAGGGACACTAGATTTTTCTTTGCACAAATGTTTTGTAGATTAAACATTTATTGCCCATCTGGGAGTGTTTTTTAACAATGTATAGTTTTGCTTATTATTTAATAACAGTATCAGATGTCTACAGATTCTGGTTTGTATTATGGGGGGGGGGGGCAGTGTCTTCTCTTGGGTGTCCCATCCTAACCTCATAAACAGTGCTAAACTTGGAGCGTCTAAGTAAGTTTTTAAAAGGTTTTATGCTGGATGGTTATATCAGCATCTGTGCATATTCTTTTTTTATTGTGGTGTCTATTACATGCAGTAATATGAACATTGGTTAGTATTATAAAATTTAGAATGTTATCAAATATGAATAAATATTTACTAACTGTAGACATTGTTAAATTATTATGTTCTAGGTCCCAAGTAGTTGAGCTTGGGCATATAGGAAAATGTATAATGTAATATAGGAACATTGGTGTATACTGTCCCTTTAAGGTACCACTTGACCCTATCAGCAGCTGTAGTTGAACGGCCGTCTGTATAACTAGCGCTGCTGTGTGTCTCAGAGTCAGTTAACACTCTGTACTGGCTGGGTTCTGCAGCTCATGAGCGCTACTTTATCTATATGTGTGATGTCCTTGCGGCAAATATCACAAAGGTTTGTATAGTGATAAAATGAGATGTCTAATTAAAATAATTTTACTATCAAATGAAATAAAGATTTAGGTTAGAAATTTGTGTTGCACTTCTTACTTCTAAAGTGAATCATTGTGATCTTACCCAGATCTGTGTCTTGTACGTTTACTGGCAGCAGACACCTCGCTACTTAAAGGAACAGTCTAGTCAAAATTAAGCTTTCTTGACTCGGATAGGGCATGCAATTTTAAACAATTTTCCAATTTACTTTTCTCATCAAATTTGCTTTGTTTGCTTCCTATTCTTTGTTACAAGCTAAACCTAGGTAGGCTCATACAATTATTTCTAAGCCCTTGAAGGCTGCCTCTGATCTCTCAGCATTTTGACAGCTTTTTTTTACAGCTAGACAACGCTAGTTCATGTGTGCCATATAGATAACATTGTGCTCAATTCCGTGGAGTTATTTGAGTCAGCACTGATTGGCTAAAATGCAAGTCTGTCAAAAGAACTGAGATACAGGGGCAGTCTGCAGAGGCTTAGATACAAGGCAGTCAAAGAGGTAATAAGTATATTAATATAACTGTGTTGGTTATGCAAAACTAGGGAATGGGTAATAAAGGGATTATCTATCTTTTTAAACCATAACAATTCTGGAGTAGACTGTCCCTTTAATCTGTAGTGCTGCTAGCGAGCGATAAAATATCCCAGAGTGACAGCATTAACGCCCTGTGCCACAAACACATTTATACAGTGATGGGAATGTCTCTGCTGTCTGAATATAATGAGCAACACCTAATGACACTTTCATGGGAGTGAGATCTCTGCCTGTGATGTTCTGCTGTCAGAATATTGCATTTAGCAGTCTGTGAGGGGGGTTGAGGTTGTTGGTACTTTGATTAGGCTCAGGGTAGAGTTAGTTAACCCCTTGTGTGCCTTTTGCTACCCTGTGACCTCACTACCTGTGACTAGATCTGGCCCTGATACTATTGGGGTGACAGGACCGAAGGTTCACAAGCTGCAAACAGTAGACCACAATACATCTTAATGTGCTGAAATACAGAAGAACTCTCAGGTCTTTCAGATATGTGTTAAAGTAAATGTTACTAAGGTTACTGGTAATACACAGGGATCCCTGGTTACATGAGAACATGTGAGGTCTATAAATCGCTCACTGGCATGTAGTGTTATATGTAGTTATGACTGTGTTTATTCCCTGCAAAGTCCTCTCCAGAGCAGCAATGCACTACTGAGAGCTATCTGAATCTGGTGAGCCAATAAGACGTGTGCAGCCACCAATCAGCAGCTAGCTCCCAGTAGTACATTGCCTACCTATGTATGCTCTTCATCAAAGGATGTGGGCAAAATAAATATAATAGAATGCAAGTTTAATTTTCACTATCCTATTCCTTAAAGCTGTGGTTAGCAAGTGTAGACATCTGAAACAGCATATCCCCGCACTTAAATAGTCTGATAAAGATGCTTGCATATAGATAGGTATATGAACTCACACACCCTAAAGTCCATGGGGACCTTTTGCAATGTGCCACTTGATCACTGATATATAATTTGCTAATGTAAACAGACCTTTTGCAATGTTAGATCTCTCTCTCTCCCTCCCTCTCATAAACTGTACTTGTAGTGTGTTTACGTACTGTATGCATTTGATATATCATATACACGTGTATAAACTGTACTTATAGTGCGTTTACGTACTGTGTGCATCTGTCATATGCGCATGTGTATATACTGTACTTGTAGTGCGTATACGTACTCTGTGCACAGGGCCGTCTTTAACACAGGGCAACTGCCCAGGGCCCAGTCTCTGTTGAGGGGCCCAAGAGTCCTTTTTTTTTTTAATGGTTCATACCAGACTGCTGATGTGACATGGGGAACACACACATTCAGTCATAATACTGTCGCAGTCAAAAGTACTCTGCTTATATCTTTTTTTTTTTTTTAAAAACTGTGCCAGACAGTGCCGGTGTCATGTGACATGCCAAGCTATTGCCATGTGCTGTTTTAGATGTGCACTGTGCAGCACTGAATGCAAAGAAAATTTTTGCCCAGGGTCCAGTCAATATTAAAGACGGCCCTGTCTGTGCATCTAATGTCATGCACATGTGTATATACTGTACTTGTAGTGTGTATTCATACTGTGTGCACCTAATATCTGTCATATACATGTCTATACTGTACTTGTAGTGTGTATTCATACTGTGTGCACCTAATATCTGTCATATACATGTCTATACTGTACTTGTAGTGTGTATTCATACTGTGTGCACCTAATATCTGTCATATACATGTCTATACTGTACTTGTAGTGTGTATTCATACTGTGTGCACCTAATATCTGTCATATACATGTCTATACTGTACTTGTAGTGTGTATTCATACTGTGTGCACCTAATATCTGTCATATACATGTCTATACTGTACTTGTAGTGTGTATTCATACTGTGTGCACCTAATATCTGTCATATACATGTCTATACTGTACTTGTAGTGTGTATTCATACTGTGTGCACCTAATATCTGTCATATACATGTCTATACTGTACTTGTAGTGTGTATTCATACTGTGTGCACCTAATATCTGTCATATACATGTCTATACTGTACTTGTAGTGTGTATTCATACTGTGTGCACCTAATATCTGTCATATACATGTCTATACTGTACTTGTAGTGTGTATTCATACTGTGTGCACCTAATATCTGTCATATACATGTCTATACTGTACTTGTAGTGTGTATTCATACTGTGTGCACCTAATATCTGTCATATACATGTCTATACTGTACTTGTAGTGTGTATTCATACTGTGTGCACCTAATATCTGTCATATACATGTCTATACTGTACTTGTAGTGTGTATTCATACTGTGTGCACCTAATATCTGTCATATACATGTCTATACTGTACTTGTAGTGTGTATTCATACTGTGTGCACCTAATATCTGTCATATACATGTCTATACTGTACTTGTAGTGTGTGTTCATACTGTGTGCACCTAATATCTGTCATATACATGTCTATACTGTACTTGTAGTGTGTGTTCATACTGTGTGCACCTAATATCTGTCATATACATGTCTATACTGTACTTGTAGTGTGTGTTCATACTGTGTGCACCTAATATCTGTCATATACATGTCTATACTGTACTTGTAGTGTGTATTCATACTGTGTGCACCTAATATCTGTCATATACATGTCTATACTGTACTTGTAGTGTGTGTTCATACTGTGTGCACCTAATATCTGTCATATACATGTCTATACTGTACTTGTAGTGTGTGTTCATACTGTGTGCACCTAATATCTGTCATATACATGTCTATACTGTACTTGTAGTGTGTGTTCATACTGTGTGCACCTAATATCTGTCATATACACGTCTATACTGTACTTGTAGTGTGTGTTCATACTGTGTGCACCTAATATCTGTCATATACACGTCTATACTGTACTTGTAGTGTGTGTTCATACTGTGTGCACCTAATATCTGTCATATACACGTCTATACTGTACTTGTAGTGTGTATTCATACTGTGTGCACCTAATATCTGTCATATACATGTCTATACTGTACTTGTAGTGTGTGTTCATACTGTGTGCACCTAATATCTGTCATATACATGTCTATACTGTACTTGTAGTGTGTGTTCATACTGTGTGCACCTAATATCTGTCATATACATGTCTATACTGTACTTGTAGTGTGTATTCATACTGTGTGCACCTAATATCTGTCATATACATGTCTATACTGTACTTGTAGTGTGTATTCATACTGTGTGCACCTAATATCTGTCATATACATGTCTATACTGTACTTGTAGTGTGTATTCATACTGTGTGCACCTAATATCTGTCATATACATGTCTATACTGTACTTGTAGTGTGTATTCATACTGTGTGCACCTAATATCTGTCATATACATGTCTATACTGTACTTGTAGTGTGTGTTCATACTGTGTGCACCTAATATCTGTCATATACATGTCTATACTGTACTTGTAGTGTGTGTTCATACTGTGTGCACCTAATCACACAGAATCAATCCTTGGATTGAAAATTTGTACACCTGGGTAGCACTCTTCCCCTTATTCACGGATGGCAAAATTGGGCAGAGACTGGATATCTTTGGAGAAAGAGTGCTTAGGGATATTTAAAATATAACCTTTATTTGTTAATTTAAAACAAAAACAAAAGCTTACACACAATCCACATATATACAATGTTTAAAAACACAGGATTTGGTCGGATTTTTTGTAATCCAATATTCTTTATTTGAATATAGTGGTTGTCGTTTACATTAAACGTATATTGATCTATCTTAAGTCAGAGATATCTGTAGGGATCAGTAAGAATCTGATTTTCTTGTAGAATACGTGATCTCTCTTCGCTTTGCACCACTGAGATAATAAATCTGTTCTTCCTAAACTTGTGGTCTAAGTCACAAATAAAAGTGTCTTTTTTAATGTTATGTGAGTGGATACACAATTATACAATTTTGTGGGAACTAATCTAAGATTGTATGCAGCAGAATCTGGTTTGTATTCTGTCTTGATGCATATATTGGGATTTTAGATTTAGCAAATCTAATATTACTGCTGATTAAAAAGGAATATATATGCAGTATTAGTATGGAGTAGATGTTGTTCTTGGCTTATGATAATGGGCTAAATCTACCACTATTGCAATTACTGTTTAAATGTACTGAGATAGTCGCCTGATATATTAACAGACTGTAAGATTAAACTATTGTAACTGCTGTCTATATATGCTAAGGATTTAGCCTAATATATTTCCAGACTGTTGTGCTGAACTCTCTGGCACTTCAAATAGAGTATGTATATATCTAACACAAAATTTGTTCCATTTTTGCAGTAGGTTGTATGGAGTATACGATACTTATTGGCGTTTCTTTAAATAGTTGTTTGGATCTTATATATTATAAAGATACTTAATGTGCTTTGAAATATGTGTGGCTTAATTTTACTAAATAAATATCTCATCCGATTGCTTAAATTCAGCTTAAATTAACTGTTAACTTTTCATAAAGCATTGTGCCCTTATTATAATTGTACTAGTTGACTTGGCAATATATTTAGGCAAAATTCTTTATAAGTTATATTATAGTTTGATTCTTTTATGTAGGCAATGTTTTTTAGCTGATTCGTTTTAGCCTGATTGTAGCAAAGTGCTGATAATCACACTTTTGTCGTTCAGCACTACTTAGATTTACTTTACTTATAAATTCCAATGAGTAATGGGTTAGCTGAGACAGATATTCTCAATGTCTTGTTAATATAATATAGACCCAGTTTTGCTGCTGAATTAAGTGCTTATTCTATTGGTTTCTAATGTTCCATACGAGAATTGCTATATATATTTAATATGTGTATACTCGAAAAGTTACTCGATAATCACTAATTGTGCCACAACTTCGGATTTAATTACAAGTAGAGTCTCTATGAATACTACAAGATACTGCAAGATAGCTGCAGCGGTAAGAAGGATTCGTTCTGATACTTATAGCAAATCTAGTATTTTTTTGTGTTTGTTAGTATCTATATACTTTTCTCTACCGGTTGTCTCTGAGTTTTTTCTAAGTTTGTATAAACACGGCTTGCAGTTTGGCGTTTTTGGTATTTATAACTTATTGGATATTGGGGTATTGTATCTAAATCCCCTATTTCCGTACTGATATACTTATAATACCGCCTTGCCGCAACTGCCGGTTACCAATATAAAGTACACGGTACTAGATAGAACCTTGTTTAAGAGATTCTTAGCTGTAGTCTTAATGTTAACAACCAACACACATGCTACTATTATTTACATTAAGGACCAAATATCCTGCTAGTTAAAAAATGTTAGGAGGCATTCACAACAAACATTTCCCTAACATGTTTCGCCACTAACGTGGCTTTTTCAAAGGGTACGGCACGGCCAGATTTGTGTCTTTTTATTGGCTCGCACTCGTTCTCCTATTGGTTGTTATTTTGACAAATCAAGAGATCCGTTGCAGGGAACCAATCACTCGATACTGAATAACCTATACACATGTAAGGTTGGATACGATTGAAAGAAAATATTTTCTCATTCTTGCTATGTGTATACTTTGAACCTGTATGAATGAAAGTTCGTAGGACACAAGTACAACTATAATCCGTTTATTATGTTATTTGTACCATGAAATCCTATAAGCTAAAAGTTTATATAAGGAATTAGTCTTATTTAGTTGATTGTATACTGTTTATACTGATTGCATGGTTTTTAATAATGACAGATAGTATCCAGTTGTGACTTGGATACAAAGTATATGGTAAAGAACAAGTTACTTGTAAGGAATTTATCAAGAGAGAGAGTTTATAAATCAATATATGCTTTTAAGCTATCCTATTATATTAGCCTTATTATTAGCCTAGTTAATCAAGATGGAATATAATAATATTGATAAAGTTAAAGGGTATAACGTTTGTTGATAAATATACAAATATAAGCTAGTCATTTTAACCTTCAGTATAATGACAAGCTTGATGTAATGCTCCATTTCTAATGGTCGATATCTTAATGTTGGTGTTTGAATATTTACATCAACTAACTATTTAAGTCACATGTAAATCCTTACAACGAATACAGTGATTTCATTCTAGCATTCTTAAGCTGCAGAACGCAATATCGTTATATTAATATAGCATATTTATTTTGTTAAAATAAAATTGAATATAACAACTGTCCAGTAATAGATGTTCATGCAGTCATATTATTTCCCCCCCCCCTCCCCCTTTCTTTATCACAGTCACCATTCTTAGTATCAGGTCAGAATTAATATTTCAACCAGAATAATTATTACTTCAGTAAATATTCAAACACCAACATTAAGATATCGACCATTAGAAATGGAGCATTACATCAAGCTTGTCATTATACTGAAGGTTAAAATGACTAGCTTATATTTGTATATTTATCAACAAACGTTATACCCTTTAACTTTATCAATATTATTATATTCCATCTTGATTAACTAGGCTAATAATAAGGCTAATATAATAGGATAGCTTAAAAGCATATATTGATTTATAAACTCTCTCTCTTGATAAATTCCTTACAAGTAACTTGTTCTTTACCATATACTTTGTATCCAAGTCACAACTGGATACTATCTGTCATTATTAAAAACCATGCAATCAGTATAAACAGTATACAATCAACTAAATAAGACTAATTCCTTATATAAACTTTTAGCTTATAGGATTTCATGGTACAAATAACATAATAAACGGATTATAGTTGTACTTGTGTCCTACGAACTTTCATTCATACAGGTTCAAAGTATACACATAGCAAGAATGAGAAAATATTTTCTTTCAATCGTATCCAACCTTACATGTGTATAGGTTATTCAGTATCGAGTGATTGGTTCCCTGCAACGGATCTCTTGATTTGTCAAAATAACAACCAATAGGAGAACGAGTGCGAGCCAATAAAAAGACACAAATCTGGCCGCGCCGTACCCTTTGAAAAAGCCACGTTAGTGGCGAAACATGTTAGGGAAATGTTTGTTGTGAATGCCTCCTAACATTTTTTAACTAGCAGGATATTTGGTCCTTAATGTAAATAATAGTAGCATGTGTGTTGGTTGTTAACATTAAGACTACAGCTAAGAATCTCTTAAACAAGGTTCTATCTAGTACCGTGTACTTTATATTGGTAACCGGCAGTTGCGGCAAGGCGGTATTATAAGTATATCAGTACGGAAATAGGGGATTTAGATACAATACCCCAATATCCAATAAGTTATAAATACCAAAAACGCCAAACTGCAAGCCGTGTTTATACAAACTTAGAAAAAACTCAGAGACAACCGGTAGAGAAAAGTATATAGATACTAACAAACACAAAAAAATACTAGATTTGCTATAAGTATCAGAACGAATCCTTCTTACCGCTGCAGCTATCTTGCAGTATCTTGTAGTATTCATAGAGACTCTACTTGTAATTAAATCCGAAGTTGTGGCACAATTAGTGATTATCGAGTAACTTTTCGAGTATACACATATTAAATATATATAGCAATTCTCGTATGGAACATTAGAAACCAATAGAATAAGCACTTAATTCAGCAGCAAAACTGGGTCTATATTATATTAACAAGACATTGAGAATATCTGTCTCAGCTAACCCATTACTCATTGGAATTTATAAGTAAAGTAAATCTAAGTAGTGCTGAACGACAAAAGTGTGACTATCAGCACTTTGCTACAATCAGGCTAAAACGAATCAGCTACAAAACATTGCCTACATAAAAGAATCAAACTATAATATAACTTATAAAGAATTTTGCCTAAATATATTGCCAAGTCAACTAGTACAATTATAATAAGGGCACAATGCTTTATGAAAAGTTAACAGTTAATTTAAGCTGAATTTAAGCAATCGGATGAGATATTTATTTAGTAAAATTAAGCCACACATATTTCAAAGCACATTAAGTATCTTTATAATATATAAGATCCAAACAACTATTTAAAGAAACGCCAATAAGTATCGTATACTCCATACAACCTACTGCAAAAATGGAACAAATTTTGTGTTAGATATATACATACTCTATTTGAAGTGCCAGAGAGTTCAGCACAACAGTCTGTAAATATATTAGGCTAAATCCTTAGCATATATAGACAGCAGTTACAATAGTTTAATCTTACAGTCTGTTAATATATCAGGCGACTATCTCAGTACATTTAAACAGTAATTGCAATAGTGGTAGATTTAGCCCATTATCATAAGCCAAGAACAACATCTACTCCATACTAATACTGCATATATATTCCTTTTTAATCAGCAGTAATATTAGATTTGCTAAATCTAAAATCCCAATATATGCATCAAGACAGAATACAAACCAGATTCTGCTGCATACAATCTTAGATTAGTTCCCACAAAATTGTATAATTGTGTATCCACTCACATAACATTAAAAAAGACACTTTTATTTGTGACTTAGACCACAAGTTTAGGAACAACAGATTTATTATCTCAGTGGTGCAAAGCGAAGAGAGATCACGTATTCTACAAGAAAATCAGATTCTTACTGATCCCTACAGATATCTCTGACTTAAGATAGATCAATATACGTTTAATGTAAACGACAACCACTATATTCAAATAAAGAATATTGGATTACAAAAAATCCGACCAAATCCTGTGTTTTTAAACATTGTATATATGTGGATTGTGTGTAAGCTTTTGTTTTTGTTTTAAATTAACAAATAAAGGTTATATTTTAAATATCCCTAAGCACTCTTTCTCCAAAGATATCCAGTCTCTGCCCAATTTTGCCATCCGTGAATAAGGGGAAGAGTGCTACCCAGGTGTACAAATTTTCAATCCAAGGATTGATTCTGTGTGGTTCAGTATAAAAGTACACAGCACCTCAGCCATGTTGTAATTAACACAGAGTTATAGATACAAACCTACACATACGGTATCTATAAACTCAGAGATTAATAGGCTACCCTAATTCCTAACCTTCAGCAGTGCCATTAGTACTTTTGTTTTTCTGCACCTAACACCCTAACATGTACCCCGAGTCTAAACACCCCTAACCTTACACTTATTAACCCCTAATCTGCCGCCCCGCTATCGCTGACCCCTGCATATTATTTTTAACCCCTAATCTGCCGCTCCGTAAACCGCTGCTACTTACATTATCCTTATGTACCCCTAATCTGCTGCCCCTAACACCGCCGACCCCTATATTATATTTATTAACCCCTAATCTGCCCCCTCAACGTCGCCTCCACCTGCCTACACTTATTAACCCCTAATCTGCCGAGCGGACCTGAGCGCTACTATTATAAAGTTATTAACCACTAATCCGCATCACTAACCCTATAATAAATAGTATTAACCCCTAATCTGCCCTCCCTAACATCGCCGACACCTAACTTCAAGCATTAACCCCTAATCTGCCGACCGGAGCTCACCGCTACTCTAATAAATGTATTAACCCCTAAAGCTAAGTCTAACCCTAACCCTAACACCCCCCTAAATTAAATATAATTTTAATCTAACGAAATAAAATAAATCTTATTAAATAAATTATTCCTATTTAAAGCTAAATACTTACCTGTAAAATAAACCCTAATATAGATACAATATAAATTATAATTACATTGTAGCTATTTTAGGATTAATATTTATTTTACAGGCAACTTTGTAATTATTTTAACCAGGTACAATAGCTATTAAATAGTTAAGAACTATTTAATAGTTACCTAGTTAAAATAATAACAAAATTACCTGTAAAATAATCCTAACCTAAGTTATAATTAAACCTAACACTACACTATCATTAAATTAATTAAATAAAATACCTACAATTACCTACAATTAAACCTAACACTACACTATCAATAAATAAATTAAATACAATTCCTACAAATAACTACAATGAAATAAACTATCTAAAGTACAAAAAATAAAAAAGAACTAAGTTACAAAAAATAAAAAAATATTTACAAACATAAGAAAAATATTACAACAATTTTAAACTAATTACACCTACTCTAAGCCCCCTAATAAAATAACAAAGACCCCCAAAATAACAAAATGCCCTACCCTATTCTAAATTACTACATTTCAAAGCTCTTTTACCTTACCAGCCCTGAACAGAGCCCTTTGCGGGGCATGCCCCAAGAAGTTCAGTTCTTTTGCCTGTAAAAAAAAACATTAAATACCCCCCCCAACATTACAACCCACCACCCACATACCCCTAATCTAACCCAAACCCCCCTTAAATAAACCTAACACTAAGTCCCTGAAGATCTTCCTACCTTGTCTTCACCCTACCAGGTTCACCGATCTGTCCTGAAGAGCTCCTCCGATGTCCTGATCCAAGCCCAAGCGGGGGGCTGAAGAGGTCCATGATCCGGCTGAAGTCTTCATCCAAGCGGGAGCTGAAGAGGTCCATGATCCGGATGAAGTCTTCATCCAAGCGGGAGCTGAAGAGGTCCATGATCCGGATGAAGTCTTCTATCAACGGCATCTTCAATCTTTCTTACGGATCCATCTTGCAGACCTCCGACGCGGAACATCCTCTTCTCCCGACGCCTACTAGCCGAATGACGTTCCTTTAAGGGACGTCATCCAAGATGGCGTCCCTCGAATTCCGATTGGCTGATAGGATTCTATCAGCCAATCGGAATTAAGGTAGGAATATTCTGATTGGCTGATGGAATCAGCCAATCAGAATCAAGTTCAATCTGATTGGCTGATTCGATCAGCCAATCAGATTGAGCTTGCATTCTATTGGCTGTTCCGATCAGCCAATAGAATGCGAGCTCAATCTGATTGGCTGATTGGATCAGAAAATCGGATTGATCTTGATTCTGATTGGCTGATTCCATCAGCCAATCAGAATATTCCTACCTTAATTCCGATTGGCTGATAGAATCCTATCAGCCAATCGGAATTCGAGGGACGCCATCTTGGATGACGTCCCTTAAAGGAACCGTCATTCGGCTATTAGGCGTCGGGAGAAGAGGATGTTCCGCGTCGGAGATGGATCCGGAAGAAAGAAGATTGAAGATGCCGTTGATAGAAGACTTCATCCGGATCATGGACCTCTTCAGCTCCTGCTTGGATGAAGACTTCATCCGGATCATGGACCTCTTCAGCTCCCGCTTGGATGAAGACTTCAGCCGGATCATGGACCTCTTCAGCCCCCGCTTGGGCTTGGATCAGGACATCGGAGGAGCTCTTCAGGACAGATCGGTGAACCTGGTAGGGTGAAGACAAGGTAGGAAGATCTTCAGGGGCTTAGTGTTAGGTTTATTTAAGGGGGGTTTGGGTTAGATTAGGGGTATGTGGGTGGTGGGTTGTAATGTTGGGGGGGGTATTGTATGTTTTTTTTTACAGGCAAAAGAGCTGAATTTCTTGGGGCATGCCCCGCAAAGGGCCCTGTTCAGGGCTGGTAAGGTAAAAGAGCTTTGAAATGTAGTAATTTAGAATAGGGTAGGGCATTTTGTTATTTTGGGGGTCTTTGTTATTTTATTAGGGGCTTAGAGTAGGTGTAATTAGTTTAAAATTGTTGTAATATTTTTCTTATGTTTGTAAATATTTTTTTATTTTTTGTAACTTAGTTCTTTTTTATTTTTTGTACTTTAGATAGTTTATTTCATTGTAGTTATTTGTAGGTATTGTATTTAATTAATTTATTGCTAGTGTAGTGTTAGGTTTAATTGTAGATAAGTGTAGGTATTTTATTTAATTAATTTAATGATAGTGTAGTGTTAGGTTTAATTGTAACTTAGGTTAGGATTTATTTTACAGGTAAATTTGTAATTATTTTAACTAGGTAACTATTAAATAGTTCTTAACTATTTAATAGCTATTGTACCTGGTTAAAATAATTACAAAGTTGCCTGTAAAATAAATATTAATCCTAAAATAGCTACAATGTAATTATAATTTATATTGTATCTATATTAGGATTTAATTTTACAGGTAAGTATTTAGCTTTAAATAGGAATAATTTATTTAATAAGAGTTAATTTATTTCATTCGAATTAAAATTATATTTAACTTAGGGGGGTGTTAGTGTTAGGGTTAGACTTAGCTTTAGGGGTTAATACATTTATTAGAATAGCGGTGAGCTCCGGTCGGCAGATTAGGGGTTAATGTTTGAAGTTAGGTGTCGGCGATGTTAGGGAGGGCAGATTAGGGGTTAATACTATTTATTATAGGGTTAGTGAGGCGGATTAGGGGTTAATAACTTTATAATAGTAGCGGTGCGGTCCGCTCGGCAGATTAGGGGTTAATAAGTGTAGGCAGGTGGAGGCGACGTTGTGGGGGGCAGATTAGGGGTTAATAAATATAATATAGGGGTCGGCGGTGTTAGGGGCAGCAGATTAGGGTACATAGCTATAATGTAGGTGGCGGCGCTTTGCGGTCGGCAGATTAGGGGTTAATTATTGTAGGTAGTTGGCGGCGACGTTGTGGGGGGCAGATTAGGGGTTAATAAATATAATACAGGGGTCGGCGGTGTTAGGGGCAGCAGATTAGGGGTACATAAGTATAACGTAGGTGGCGGTCGGCAGATTAGGGGTTAAAAAAATTAATCGAGTTGCGGCGATGTGGGGGGACCTCGGTTTAGGGGTACATAGGTAGTTTATGGGTGTTAGTGTTCTTTAGAGTACAGTAGTTAAGAGCTTTATGAACCGGCGTTAGCCCAGAAAGCTCTTAACTACTGACTTTTTTCCTGCGGCTGGAGTTTTGTCGTTAGATGTCTAACGCTCACTTCAGCCACGACTCTAAATACCGGAGTTAGAAAGATCCCATTGAAAAGATAGGATACGCAATTGACGTAAGGGGATCTGCGGTATGGAAAAGTCGTGGCTGAAAAGTGAGCGTTAGACCCTATTTTGAGTGACTCCAAATACCGGAGTTAGCCTAAAACCAGCGTTAGGAGCCTCTAACGCTGGTTTTCACGGCTAATGCCAAACTCCAAATCTAGGCCTAAGTTTCCAGTTGGTTACATACGGTTTGTAGCTGCTTGTATGGGCTCCTTCCGTTGAACAGTGCACTGTTGTTGATCTTTTCCTCTGTCGTACAGGGGCCGGTAAAGTGCTTTGTCTCTCAGCCCCGTTTATCCGCTTGTGCTGGTGGATCCCAGTCTTCGTTGGTGGTCGGTTCCCCAATAGCGGGACTGCTCTCGGATATCGTGAGCCTCTTGCTCCACACTGCCCGTGTCTTGTCAAGCTGTTTCAACTTAGACTCTGTCTCTCTTTCACCGGTCGTATCACTGATATCCCAACTGACACCGGACTACTCTGGAGCTTGGTAACTTTGTAGCTTGGCTTGGCTCACTGCTCACTCTTTCCAAAATACAGGTCGTAATCAGGTTTCTACGCGTTTCGGCATTGCGCCTTTTTCAAGATCAATATTCAATGTTTGTATACTGTTTTTACCTTATTTGAGAAAGATTGTATGTCAAAATTACGTCCTCAATAAAAAAGTTATTGAAAAAAAAAAACCCTAGCCTAAACTAAACTACCAATAGCCCTTAAAAGGGCCTTTTGCGGGGCATTGCAACCCCCCAACAGTAAAACCCACCACCCACACAACCAAACCCCCCAAATAAAACTAAACAAACTAAATAAACCTAAGCTCCCCATTGCCCTGAAAAGGGCATTTGTATGGGCATTGCCCTTAAAAGAGCATTTAGCTCTATTGCTGCCCAAACCCTAACCTAAAAATAAAACCCACCCAATAAACCCTTAAAAAAACCTAACACTAACTCCTGAAGATCCACTTACAGTTTTGAAGACCTGTCATCCATCCTCAACGAAGTCGGGAGAAGTCCTCATCGAAGCGGCAAGAAGTCCTCAATGAAGCCGGGAGAAGTCTTCATCCAAACTGGGAGAAGTAGTCCTCCAGATGGGCAGAAGTCTTCATCCAGACGGCATCTTCTATCTTCATCCATCTGGCGTGGAGCGGGTCCATCTTCAAGACATCCGACGCGGAGCATCCTCTTCTTTCCAATGACTAACGACGAATGAAGGTTCCTTTAAATGACGTCATCCAAGATGGCGTCCCTTCAATTCCGATTGGCAGATAGAATTCTATCAGCCAATCGGAATTAAGGTTGAAAAAATCCTATTGGCTGATGCAAACAATAACTATTTAATAATTTAATAACTATTTAGTAACTATTCTACCTAGTTAAAATAAATACAAATTTGCCTGTAAAATAAAAATAAACCCTAAGCTAGATACAATGTAACTATTAGTTATATTGTAGCTAGCTTAGGGTCTATTTTATAGGTAAGTATTTAGTTTTAAATAGGAATTATTTAGTTATTAATAGTAGGTTTTATTTAGATTTTTTTAATTATATTTAAGTTACGGGGTGTTAGGGTTAGGGTTAGACTTAGGTTTAGGGGTTAATAAATATAGTATAGTGGCGGCAACATTGGGGGTGGCAGGTTAGGGGTTAATAGGGACAGCAGATTAGGGGTTAATAATATTTAACTAATGTTTGCGAGGCGGGAGTGCGGCAGTTTACAGGTTAATATGTTTATTATACTGGCGGCGATGTCGGGAGCAGCAGATTAGGGGTTAATAATTTTATTTTAGTGTTTGTTATGCGGGAGGGCCTCGGTTTAGGGTTAATAGGTAGTTTATGGGTGTTAGTGTACTTTTTAGCACTTTAGTTCTGAGTTTTATGCTACGGCTTTGTAGTCTAAAACTCATAAATACTGACTTTAGAATGCGTTACAAATTTTGCGGGATAGTCTGTACCGCTCACTTTTTGGCCTAAAAAAAAAGCTTGTAATACCGGCGCTATGGAAGTCCTATTGAAAATAGACTATACGCAAATTGTCAGGCCAAAAAAGTGTGCGGGACAGCTGTACCTACAAGATTTGTAATACCAGCGGTAGTAAAAAAGCAGCGTTATTAGACTTAACGCTGCTTTTTTACTCATAACTCGTAATCTAGCCGAGTGTGTGTAAAAGAGCTGATTTCTTCAGGACAATGCCCTACAAAAGGCCCTTTTAATGGCTATTGATAGTTTGTTTTTTTTTAATTTTCAAAAAAACTTTATTGATGCGAAAAGCATAATACATACAGCCCAGAAAGGGATTCCAAAATATAGTACATACGGTTATATCAATCTGGTGATTACTATAACAGACTGTTCACATTGTTTATCTTACATTCCCAGTGAGGTGGGAAAATAGAGATCAGCGATGATGTAAGTATTTTAAAAAGTTATAGAGAGGGTAGGGAGAATGAGGTGGACACAAGAGGGATGGAAGGGAGAGAAAAAAAAAGGGGGAGAGGGAAGGAAAAAGCTATATGGTGCCGTGCCAGAGCGCGATTATCATTTCGTATATCTCCAGTTTATGTGTTTTCAGATAATGGTATCTCTCCATTAGGAGGAAGTCCTCAACCTGAGAGTTCCATTCATCAAGGGTAGGAGGGCTTTGAGTTTTCCATTTTCTGGGAATTAACTTCTTCGTACTTGTAATCAAAATCAATAGAAGAGTTAAGTGCACTTCACTTTGCGTTTTAGGTAGTGCGAGAAATATTAGAATTTCTGGGGAGTCCGGAACAACCAGGTTCAGAACCTCCGAAATTCTCTTCGTAATACTCGAATACTCGACCAAAAGGCTCTCAATTTCAGACAGTGCCACCTTTCTCTCCACAACCCCTCCAACACGTGGGGCTGAGTGTAGGAAAAATCCTGTTCAACCTTGTCAGGGTAAGATACCATCTGCTAATTAATTTTATGTGGGACTCCTGAACACTAGCCGACACAGAGGATTTCTTTATTAACCAAAAGGCTGCCAGCCAAGACCCGCATTCTATTTCAAAGTTAAGATCATCTCGCCAGCGGATGGTGTAAGACGGCAGAGTATCCTCCCCCTGTATAATTAAAAGTTTATATAGTTTGGATACCAAGTGTTTTGGAGCAAGAGTCGCAATGCAGAGCTCCTCAAATGTGGTGTGTGCCCTTCCTAAGTCGCGCCCATATTTATGTCTAGTGATATAGCTAACCAACTGGTTATAATGCATCCATGCTGTGAAGATCGCAGCATGTCTTTCCTTTAATATACTCTGTGGCAGGATTCTCCCACTATCTATAACCCCATTTAGGGAACCGTCTTAATTTCTAGGGTTTAATCCTACGGGAGCCCAGAAGATGAAAGGGGAGTTCAGGGTTCTCAAGAATTGGCATTAATGGGGAGTGCTTTGTGGAGATGTGTGTGGATGTGGCCAGGGTCCTATCCCATACCCAAAATGTCTCTTCTAGTAATTGATAATCCAAGATTGCCTTTGGACGTTGGGAGGAAGGCAGCCATGCCAGTGTGCCTAAGTTATTTACTTTAAGAAACATCCTGTCTAGCCAGACCCATGCTTTGTGTTCTGTATTGTGTGACCACTCTACAATCTTTTGTATCATAATTGCGTTCCTATATGCGTTGAGGTCCGGTAGACCTAACCCTCCCCATTCTCTCGGTAAATACATAGTACGTTTTGGTAAGCGGGGTTTAACATTAGCCCAAATAAACTGCTCGAGTAATTTTTGCAATTGAGCGATGTATGCCGGGAGCGCTATTGGGACAGTTTGGAAGATATATAATATGCGAGGCAGAATGTTCATTTTAATAACTCCCACCCTGCCCATCCAGGATATATATTTGCTATTCCATGACGATAGGTCAGAGGCAACATTGTTTTTAAGTGTGATATAGTTGTGTTTAAAGAGGTCTAGGGGATTAGATGTGAGGTGTACACCCAAATACTTTAGTTTATTCTGTGCATGTGTGATGCTGTAATCTGTGCACAGTGAATGCACTATTTCTTCTGTTATGTGTGATCAGTCCACGGGTCATCTATTTTTGGGCAAGTGTTTACATTTAACAATTCTGATTAATTTAAGTTAAGGAGAAAGTTTGATACCTCCCCCGTAGTCTCTCAGTTCTTTAAGCAATTCAGGAATGGACTTGTTTACGTTAGTTAGGGTATAGAGAACGTCATCAGCGTATAAAGTCTGTTTATGCTCTCTCTGCTCCATTTTGATACCTGTAATATTGTGATTGTTCCTGACCTTTTGGGCCAGGACCTCTATTGACAGAGCGAATAGTAAAGGGGATAGGGGCACCCCTGCCATTACTGATTTTGAAGGACTCCGATAAAGTCCCGTTAATTCTAATTTTGGCGTTGGGGTTTGAGTATAGTGCAAATACATAGTTCAGGAAGGTCTTTCCAAAGCCCATTTTCTCCATGACCCTACGCAAAAAAAGCCAATCTACCCTATCAAAGGCCTTCTCTGCGTTGGTGGAGAAGAGAACCATAGGGGTTGTGGGTAACAAGCTGTATCACCTTAATGGTGTTGTCCTTAGCTTCCCTCCGAGGGACAAAGCCTACTTGGTCATTACTAATTAAATCCGGTAAAAATCTATTCAATCTGGCTGCTAAAATTTTCGCTAGCAATTTCATGTCTGCGTTAATTAATGAGATTGGCCTAAAATGTTCAGGGGAGTCTGACGCCTTGCCAGGTTTGGGGATGAGGGTGATGTGAGCTTCTAGTAAGCATTCAGAAAGGTGAGGATTTCTCCAACATTGGTGTGTCCGGTCCACGGCATCATCCTTACTTGTGGGATATTCTCTTCCCCAACAGGAAATGGCAAAGAGTCCCAGCAAAGCTGGTCACATGGTCCCTCCTAGGCTCCGCCCACCCCAGTCATTCTCTTTGCCGTTGCACAGGCAACATCTCCACGGAGATGGTTAAGAGTTTTTTGGTGTTTAAATGTAGTTTTTATTCTTCTATCAAGTGTTTGTTATTTTAAAATAGTGCTGGTATGTACTATTTACTTTGAAACAGAAAAGGATGAAGATTTCTGTTTGTAAGAGGAAGATGATTTTAGCAGACAGTAACTAAAATCGATTGCTGTTTCCACATAGGACTGTTGAGATGAAGTAACTTCAGTTGGGGGAAGCAGTTAGCAGACTTTTCTGCTTAAGGTATGACTAGACATATTTCTAACAAGACTGTGTAATGCTGGAAGGCTGTCATTTCCCCTCATGGGGACCGGTAAGCCATTTTCTTAGTCAAAAACAAACAGAATAAAGGGCTTATTATGGGCTAAAAAACTGGTAGACATTTTTATGGGCTAAATCGATTGCTTTATTTGTGCATATTATTCAGATTTAGGCTAACAATTGGCATTTATAATCTTGGGGAACGTTTATAAAACGGCAGGCACTGTATTGGACACCTTTTTCAGTCAGGGGGCCTTTCTAGTCATAGACTGAGCCTCATTTTCGCGCCATTAATGCGCAGTTGTTTTTTGAGAGCAGGGCATGCAGATGCATGTGTGAGGATCTAAGAATCTCTGAAAAAGCTTTTAGAAGGCTTCATTTGGTATCTTATTCCCCTCAGGCTTGGTTGGGTCTTAGCAAAGACTATATCTGGGACTGTATAGGGGTTAAATTGAAAAACGGCTCCGGTTCCGTTATTTTAAGGGTTAAAGCTCTGAAATTTGGTGTGCAATATTTTTAAGGCTTTAAGACACTGTGGTGAAATTTTGGTAATTTTTGAACAATTCCTTCATACTTTTTCACATATTCAGTAATAAAGTGTTTTCTGTTTGAAATTTAAAGTGACAGTAACGGTTTTATTTTAAAACGTTTTTTTTGCGCTTTGTTGACAAGTTTAAGCCTGTTTAACATGTCTGTACCTTCAGATAAGCTATGTTCTATATGTATGAAAGCCAATGTGTCTCCCATTTAAATTTATGTGATAATTGTGCCATAGCGTCCAAACAAAGTAAGGACAGTACTGCCACAAATAATGATATTGCCCAAGATGATTCCTCAAATGAGGGGAGTAAACATGATACTACATCATCTCCTACTGTGTCTACACCAGTTTTGCCCATGCAGGAGGCCCCTAGTACATCTAGTGCGCCAATACTTATTACCATGCAACAATTAACGGCTGTAATGGATAACTCCATAGCAAATCTTTTATCCAAAATGCCTACTTATCAGAGAAAGCGCGATTGCTCTGTTTTAAACACTGAAGAGCAAGAGGACGCTGATGATAATTGTTCTGTCATACCCTCACACCAATCTGAAGGGGCCATGAGGGAGGTTTTGTCTGAGGGAGAAATTTCAGATTCAAGAAAAATTTCTCATCAAGCTGAACCTGATGTTGTGACATTTAAATTTAAATTAGAACATCTCCGCGCACTGCTTAAGGAGGTGTTATCTACTCTGGATGATTGTGACAATTTGGTCATTCCAGAGAAATTATGCAAGATGGACAGGTTCCTAGAGGTTCCGGTGCCCCCGACGCTTTTCCTATACCCAAGCGGGTGGCGGACATAGTAAATAAAGAGTGGGAAAAGCCCGGCATACCTTTTGTTCCTCCCCTATATTTAAGAAATTATTTCCTATGGTCGACCCCAGAAAGGACTTATGGCAGACAGTCCCAAGGTCGAGGGGGCAGTTTCTACTCTAAACAAACGCACTACTATTCCTATCGAAGATAGTTGTGCTTTCAAAGATCCTATGGATAAAAAATTGGAAGGTTTGCTTAAAAAGATTTTTGTACAGCAAGGCTACCTTCTACAACCAATTTCATGCATTGTTCCTGTCACTACGGCAGCGTGGTTCTGGTTCGAGGAACTAGAAAAGTCGCTCAGTAGAGAAACTCCATATGAGGAGGTTATGGACAGAGTTCACGCACTTAAATTGGCTAACTCTTTTATTTTAGATGCCGCTTTGCAATTAGCAAAATTAGCGGCGAAAAATTCAGGGTTTGCTATCGTGGCGCGCAGAGCGCTTTGGCTAAAGTCTTGGTCAGCGGATGTGTCATCCAAGACAAAATTGCTTAACATTCCTTTCAAAGGTAAAACTTTATTTGGACCTGATTTGAAAGAGATTATTTCAGACATCACTGGGGAAAGGGCCACGCCCTTCCACAGGATAGGTCTTTTAAGGCTAAAAATAAGCCTAATTTTCGTCCCTTTCGCAGAAATGGACCAGCCTCTAATTCTGCATCCTCTAAGCAAGAGGGTAATGCCTCACAACCCAAACCAGCCTGGAAACCAATGCAAGGCTGGAACAAGGGTAAGCAGGCCAAGAAGCCTGCCACTGCTAACAAAACAGCATGAAGGAGTAGCCCCCGATCCGGGACCGGATCTGGTGGGGGGCAGACTCTCTCTCTTTGCTCAGGCTTGGGCAAGAGATGTTCAGGATCCTTGGGCGCTAGAAATAGTTTCTCAAGGTTATCTCCTGGAATTCAAGGAACTACCCCCATGGGGAAGGTTCCACAAGTCTCACTTATCCTCAAACCAAATAAAGAGACAGGCATTCTTACATTGTGTAGAAGACCTGTTAAAGATGGGAGTGATACACCCAGTTCCAATAAAGGAACAAGGAATGGGATTTTATTCCAATCTGTTCGTAGTTCCCAAAAAAGAGGGAACGTTCAGACCAATTTTGGATTTGAAGATCCTAAACAAATTTCTCAGGGTACCATCGTTCAAAATGGAAACTATTCGAACGATTCTACCCACCATCCAGGAAAGTCAATTTATGACTACCGTGGATCTAAAGGATGCGTACCTACATATCTATCCACAAGGAACATCATCAGTTCCTAAGGTTCGCTTTTCTGGACAAACATTACCAGTTTGTGGCTCTTCCATTCGGATTAGCCACTGCTCCAAGGATTTTCACAAAGGTGCTAGGGTCCCTTCTAGCGGTTCTAAGACCAAGGGGCATTGCAGTAGTACCTTACTTGGACGACATTCTAATACAAGCGTCGTCCCTGTCAAAGGCAAAGGCTCATACGGACATCGTTCTAGCCTTTCTCACATCTCACGGATGGAAGGTGAACAATGAAAAGAGTTCTCTGTCCCCGTCAACAAGAGTTCCCTTCTTGGGAACAATAATAGATTCCTGAGAAATGAGGATTTTTCTGACAGAGGTCAGAAAATCAAAACTTCTAAGCTCTTGTCAAGTGCTTCATTCTGTTCCTCGTCCTTCCATAGCGCAGTGCATGGAAGTAATAGGATTGATGGTTGCAACAATGGACATAGTTCCTTTTGCACAAATTCATCTAAGACCATTACAACTGTGCATGCTCAAACAGTGGAATGGGGATTATACAGACTTGTCTCCAATGATTCAAGTAGATCAAAAGACCAGAGATTCACTCCGTTGGTGGCTGACCCTGGACCATCTGTCCCAGGAATGAGCTTCCGCAGGCCAGAGTGGGTCATTGTCACGACCGACGCCAGTCTAGTGGGCTGGGGTGCGGTCTGGGAATCCCTGAAAGCTCAGGGTCTATGGTCTCGGGAAGAGTCTCTTCTCCCGATAAACATTCTGGAACTGAGAGCGATATTCAATGCTCTCAGAGCTTGGCCTCAACTAGCAAAGGCCAAATTCATAAGGTTCCAATCAGACAACATGACGACTGTTGCTTATATCAATCATCAAGGGGGAACAAAGAGTTCCCTGGCGATGAAAGAAGTGACCAAAATAATTCAATGGGCGGAGGATCACTCCTGCCACTTGTCTGTGATCCACATCCCAGGAGTGGAAAATTGGGAAGCGGATTTTCTGAGTCGTCAGACATTTCATCCGGGGGAGTGGGAACCCCATCCGGAAATCTTTGCCCAAATAACTCAATTATGGGGCATTCCAGACATGGATCTGATGGCGTCTCGTCAGAACTTCAAGGTTCCTTGCTACGGGTCCAGATCCAGGGATCCCAAGGCGACTCTAGTAGATGCACTAGTAGCACCTTGGACTTTCAACCTAGCTTACGTATTCCCACCGTTTCCTCTCATTCCCAGGCTGGTAGCCAGGATCAATCAGGAGAGGGCCTCGGTGATCTTGATAGCTCCTGCGTGGCCACGCAGGACTTGGTATGCAGACCTGGTGAATATGTCATCGGCTCCACCATGGAAGCTACCTTTGAGACAGGACCTTCTTGTTCAAGGTCCATTCGAACACCCAAATCTGGTCTCCCTCCAACTGACGGCTTGGAGATTGAACGCTTGATTCTATCAAAGCGTGGGTTTTCAGATTCGGTGATAGATACTCTGGTTCAGGCCAGAAAACCTGTAATTAGAAAAATTTACCATAAAATATGGAAAAAATATATCTGTTGGTGTGAATCCAAAGGATTCCCATGGAATAAGATAAAAATTCCTAAGATTCTCTCCTTTCTTCAAGAAGGTTTGGAGAAAGGATTATCTGCACGTTCTCTAAAGGGACAGATCTCTGCTTTATCTGTCTTACTACACAAAAGACTGGCAGCTGTGCCAGATGTTCAAGCATTTGTTCAGGCTCTGGTTAGGATCAAGCCTGTTTACAGACCTTTGACTCCTCCCTGGAGTCTAAATCTAGTTTTTTCAGTTCTTCAAGGGGTTCCGTTTGAACCCTTACATTCCATAGATATTAAGTTACTATCTTGGAAAGTTTTGTTTTTGGTTGCAATTTCTTCTGCTAGAAGAGTTTCAGAGTTATCTGCTCTGCAGTGTTCTCCTCCTTATCTGGTGTTCCATGCAGATAAGGTGGTTTTGCGTACTAAGCCTGGTTTTCTTCCTAAAGTTGTTTCTAACAAAAATATTAACCAGGAGATAGTTGTACCTTCTTTGTGTCCGAATCCAGTTTCAAAGAAGGAACGTTTGTTACACAATGGACGGACGTTGTCCGTGCTCTAAAGTTCTATTTAGAGGCTACTAAAGATTTCAGACAAACATCTTCCTTGTTTGTTGTTTATTCTGGTAAAAGGAGAGGTCAAAAAGCGACTTCTACCTCTCTTTCCTTTTGGCTTAAAAGCATTATCCGATTGGCTTATGAGACTGCCGGACGGCAGCCTCCTGAAAGAATCACAGCTCACTCCACTAGGGCTGTGGCTTCCACATGGGCCTTCAAGAACGAGGCTTCTGTTGACCAGATATGTAAGGCAGCGACTTGGTCTTCACTGCACACTTTTGCCAAATTTTACAAATTTGATACTTTTGCTTCTTCGGAGGCTATTTTTGGGAGAAAGGTTTTGCAAGCTGTGGTGCCTTCCGTTTAGGTGACCTGATTTGCTCCCTCCCTTCATCTTCATCCGTGTCCTAAAGCTTTGGTATTGGTTCCCACAAGTAAGGATGACGCCGTGGACCGGACACACCAATGTTGGAGAAAACAGAATTTATGCTTACCTGATAAATTACTTTCTCCAACGGTGTGTCTGGTCCACGGCCCGCCCTGGTTTTTTAATCAGGTCTGATGAATTATTTTCTCTAACTACAGTCACCACGGTACCATATGGTTTCTCCTATATATATTCCTCCTGTCCGTCGGTCGAATGACTGGGGTGGGCGGAGCCTAGGAGGGACCATGTGACCAGCTTTGCTGGGACTCTTTGCCATTTCCTGTTGGGAAGAGAATATCCCACAAGTAAGGATGACGCCGTGGACCGGACACACCGTTGGAGAAAGTAATTTATCAGGTAAGCATAAATTCTGTTTTTCTCGTAGGTCGTTAAGTAATTCCAGCAGAGGGAGCGCTAGGATTTCTTTAAATGTTTTGTAATAGATCAGGGAAAACCCATCAGGGCCTGGGCTTTTACCATTTGGAGAATTCTGAATTGCACTATATAATTCTTCCAATGATATTGGAGAATCTAGGAAGTCAGAGTCCTCCTGGCGTAGTGATGCGAGATCAGTATTTTGCAGATAGGAGTCAATTTTGCTTTGTTTTCGGCTATGAGAAGATGTACGCAAATCCTCCTCCCCCTGCCTATGTATATTATAGAGGGAGTGGTAGTATTTGTGGAATGTTGAGGCTATTTGATCGCTACTGCGAACTATACGACCATACCTAGTTTTGATAGTGTGTATGTAAGATCGGAGCTGCTGCCTTCTGAGTGATCTGGCTAAGATTTTGCCTGGCTTGTTCCCTCTCTCGTAATAGTACTGTTTTAGGTATAGGGCTTTTTTTTGGTGTGCTTCAGCCAAGTATTTTTTAAGTTCTAGTCTTACTTCTTTTAATTGGGTCTGTGTAGTATTGCAGGATGGGTTGGCTTTGTGTTTTGACTCCAGGGATCCCAGTTTTAGCAATAGCTCTCTGTGTTTTACCCAGAGTTGTTTGTTTAACAAAGCTTTGTGTTTAATTAACTCTCCGCGTATCACGCTTTTATGTGCCTCCCATATGACAGCCCTGGAAGAGGACGGGAATGTATTTATCTTAAAATAATCTGTCAAAGTTTTTGTAAATTATCTAAGATTAGGGGGTTATCCAACATGGAGTCATCTAATCTCCATATTCTGCTTGTGATTGGAATATCCGGCCAGAGGATTGAACAAGTGACTGGAGCGTGATCAGACCAAGTAATGTGCCCTATTGTACTGTGATGTGTGATTGAGAGACCGCAAGAATTAGTGTAGATGTGGTCAATCCTAGAATAACTGTTATGGGGTATAGAGTAAAAAGAGTAATCCCTAGAATTTGGGTGAAGTGTGCGCCACACGTCATGCAAAGCAGTCTCACTGAGGATAGAGTTGACCTGTTTAATCATGGAAGAAGGTGTACAGGACGTTCCCCTGGAAGAGTCCAAGGACGGGTCTGACACCATATTGAAGTCTCCAGCTAGATATGTAATTCCCTTGGAGTGTTCTAGTAGTAAATTTGATATTTTTTGGATAAATACCCTTTTGGCCCTGGCTAGGCGAGTAAACAGATGCCAAGGTGATATGATGGCCAAAAAGAGTACCTACTATCAACAAATACCTGCCTTCCGGGTCCCTTTCTATGTGTGTCAGTTGAAATGGGATTGTTTTGTGAAATATCACTCCAACTCCTCCCTTTTTGCGGTGTCCGGAAGCAAAGTATGCTAGGGGGTATAAAGGGTTGTGCCACCTAGGTTCCTTCCCTTTTTTTAAATGTGTTTCTTACACTAATATAATATGGTTTTGGAGTTTACCCAACTCTTTAAAAGCGATAGAGCATTTGCCCGGGTCATTGATGCCCTTGGTATTAATGGTTGTGAGATTAATAGAATGATCCGCAAATTTACTTGCTTTGGTTTGGGCATCCATCTAACTATGAGGGAGGGGGGGAGAGAAAAAAAAAAGTGGGTGGGAAAGAAAAAAGGAAAAATCACTGGGGAGGACAAGAGAATAGAGAAACTCGGATACACACTTTATTATTGTAATTTAAGTTGCTAAGAAGATGTCTGACTATTGTGTAGTAACCTAGTATGTAATTAGAACAATCTCAGAGACAAAAACAGTAATTACAGCAATATAGAAATGCAAATCACAAGTACAATAACTTCTAACCAAGACAAACAACAGAAAAACAAAAATGGGGAAAAGCCCCATTACTGACGTGAGTTATAAAAGACAACATTATACTTACAGCAGAACGTAAATAAAAAAAAATTGTAGTGAAAGCAGTAACGTGAGACAGATAGGCCCTAGTGGCCAAAGACCTAAAGGGAGACCTTGCAAGTGTCTTATCTGTATGTATGGTATATGTAATCAACTATGCACCTAAGAAACCTTATATTGTGCGTAATCTCCATAAGCCAACCGTTGTATTAGTGTCATGATGATGGAGATACCATTCATAGATAAAGCATAGATGTCCAAGTGTAGATATACTCTAGGTTTCATGAGAGCCTGATGAAAACTACCTTGCGGGAGTTGCTAAAGGTATTAAATACATCGGTGGAGCGCTGTATAATAACAGAAGTGGGGAAGTAAGTTGGAGCCCGCATCACTGGCAGCAGATGACTTGAGTGGAAGCCAGGAGGGCCTGGGAGTCATGTAGCATACGTTGTCAAAAGTGCTGCTAGGGGTATGGTGTTAGATGAATTATTTAAATACCAACGGTCATATAAAGGATTATCATGATCCTGACCTATGATATATATATATGATGGTGTAGTGGAATGAATACCTAAGCTCTATAGAATAGATAGGCCTCAAAACTACATACAATATGTCTACTCTTAGGTCTGCAACATATAACAGACATTGATACATGTATACTTTAGGTAAAATTCTTCAGTCAACAATATAATGATCTAGATCTGTAGATAACCCCTTGAACCCTACCCCTGGAGACTTAGCACTCAGCAGCACCCCTATGAAGAATCTTTCATCTAGCTCTGTTAATATGATATCACCCGATGATGATAGAGCAATGTTCAGGTAAAATGTTCACCTCAGCCATATAGGCAGTCTAACACCCAAAAGTCACTGTGAAGCAACAAGGTTCTAATATAATAAACAAGTTTAGCAAGAACAGTACATTACCCAATGTCCACTTCAGATGCCTCATTACTTGGTGGTTGTGGGAGGGGCAACCTCTCCTCTCTTTGTGCTCCCATTGGGGATGGGGCTTGAAGAGACAGATTTTCAAAAAAGGTTTTTTCATCTGTACCAGGCCTGTAAACTACCGTTTTATTGTTATTACTAGCAATAATGGAGACCGGGAATCCCCATCTGTACTGAATTTTACAGTTCCTCAAGATGGCGGTGTTGTGGCCCAATTCCTTCCTTTTCTGCAAAGTCATTGGGGAAAGATCGGAAAAAACTGTATTTCCTCTCCTACATGGGTGATAGGATGTTTCCTTCTGGCTCCTTGAAGAATCTCGTCCTTACCCTTATAATTTAAAAATTTTATGATTATGTCCCTCGGGGAAGCTTGGTTGGGAGGCTTGGGTCTCAAAGCCCTGTGCACTCTTTCTATAGGAACCTCTGTAGATGTTGGTGTCCCTTTTATGATCCTGAATAGGGCCTGCAGATAGCCTTCGATGTTCTGTGGGGACACTGTCTCAGAGACTCCCCGTATGCGCAAGTTATTCCTGCGACCCCTGCTGTCTAGGCCCTCCAATCTATCATTAAGAAATTGGAGGTTGTCAGTGTGGTTCTGAAGGTCTAAGGTGTGTTGTTGTAGGGTGGAGGTGACATTGGCAGTTTTTTCAACTTTAGTAATTCTTGTGTCCAGTGCTGCCATATCCTTCCTAAGGTCACCGAACAGGCTCCTCATTTCATTTAAAACACCTTTGATGTCCTCCTTGGAGGAAAGATGCTGAATGTCTTCTTTTGTTATATATTGAGCCGAAGAGGAGTCACTGTTACTTATAGCAGGGCTTGAGGTGCTGCGTTTATCAGCCATGTCCCCCTCAGTGTTATCTTTTCCACTATCTATGGGTTTCAGGAATTGGTTCATTGGCTTAGTGGGTATAGGTTTTTCAACTCTGCTTATCCTTTTATTAGGCATACCTTTTAGTTAAAGAGGTGTCCGGGGCAATAGGGCGAGCAGACACTCATATATAGGGAAATGTCCCTGGAGGTATAGTTAGTCCCAGATGGCTATTTGCAGAGGGCAATAGTGGCCAAGAAGAAGCAGTGCCCTTGAAGGCCTCTGTCCTACGGTTATGAGAACTATAGGTAAAGTGGGGGCATAGAGTTAGGAGTGCAAATGCTTGTGAGGAGATGTCTCAAAGCTAAATATTACAGGGCTTTTCCTGGCCTAAAAGTGTATTCTGGCAGGGTCTCTGTGTGGCCTACCCCCTGGAGTGGTAAAAGCGGCTATGAGGGAAATATGATGGCCCACAGTAATGTTAATCCTTAAATTACCGTGAGGTGCAATCGTGTCCTAAGAGCTCTCAGCCCGGGCTCTATATCCAAATCTGCCCCCTTCTTATCACCTTTTGTTATTTCGTTTTGTGGGCTAACACCCTGTTGCGACCCTCAGCCCCTTAATGTGCTAGACGGGCTTAGTGTTGCTTACCCCGGTGCTCCCTTCTGTGCTAGAGCCATCTCTGTAGCGATCTTTCCTGCTGCTGTGGAGGCTGTTGTAAAAAAAAGGGACTTTCACTGCTCGTGTCTGATTGCACCAGAGCTCCGGTGTTAACAGGTTAGTGTCCCTCGTGGCGTAGTTGGCCAACAGCCCTCACCTCCTCCGTCGCCGCTCAGTGCTGATTCAGCTGCTTCACCCGAAGTTCTCACAGATCGCCTGCTGGCTTCACATGCCTCCCGACCGCTTCCACTCCACTTAAAAAGCTAAGCTATTGCTGTTTAAAGCTAATTTGTCAACATTGGGATCAGGAGCCCTGCTAGTGTGCGGCCATCTTCCTGCGTGGCCAGGCTCCGCCCCCTAGTTTATTATTTTTTGTAATCTTAGATTTTTTGTATTTTTCGTAATTTTAGAGTTTTTATTTTTTTAATGTTAGGTTGTTGGTTTTTTTTGTAGTGTTAGGATGTTTTATTTTTGTAATTTAGGTTTTTTATTTTTGGTATATTTTTTTTTTAAATAGTAGTTTAGTTTTTTTTTATTTCACAGGTAAGTTTTTATTTATTTCAAGGTAGTTATATTGTAAGTTTAATTTAAATTTAGGTTAATAGGTTTATTTTAGTAGTAGCGATGTGGAGGACAGACGGTTTAGGGGTTAATAGGTTTATTTATGGAGTCGGGTGTGGGGGTCGGCAGTTTATCGGGTTTATAGGCTTATTTTAGTAATAGTGATGTTGGGGGCCGGTGGTTTAGGGGTTAAAAGGTTTATTTAGGGAGTTGCGATGTGAGGGGTTGGCGGTTTAGGGGTTAATAGGTTTATTTAGTGTTGGCAATGCGGGGGCGACGGAATAGGGGCTAATACTTTAATTTAATGTTGACGATGTGGGTGGGTGGCGGATTAGGGGTTAATACTTTAATTTAGTGTTGGTGATGTTGGTGGGCGGTGGATTAGGGGTTAATAGGTTTATTATAGTATTTGTGATGCGGGGTGGCGGTTTAGGGGTTAATAGATAGTTTATGGGTGTTTAGTGTACTTTGTAACATTTTTGTTATGAGTTTTGTGACACATTTTTGTTTTGCAAAATCCATAACTACTGGCCTTTGATTGTGGAATGGATCATGGCTTTATAAGCTATAACGCTAGCGGAATAGCCTAACTGCACAACCTGTAATACAGGTGAGCTGAATATCCCACAATCAAAAGCCATTTTTTGAGTGTGGAATGGATCATTGCAGGATAGGCTAAAATGCTAGCGGTAAGTACGGTTTACCATTCCGCGCACAAAGGCCAATTTTTCAGCAGTATAGCCGTACTGCACAACTTATAATCTAGGTCTTTGTTATCTAAGTGCTATTGTTTCATGTTTACATAGCATTTCTACAGAGAATATATTTGTTATTCATATTTTCAGTGTAGGTGGTTGTTTCTAAAGGAAAAATCATAATTTTCAAATAACAAAATAAAGGTAAAGGATTTAAATACACTCCAGCAGGTAAAGTTGACCATTGGGAACACATTAAAGGGGAGACAATATCCCTTGTAAGTCTGGATCTGCAGATGAAATTTCCAAGAACAGTCTATTATTGCTTCTCTTTCCAGATTAATGGCCTAGTACTAGATGCTATTATTTTACAGTCACTGGTGGTGAGGGAATGCTTCTACCGCATGACAAGTAGTGTAAGGGTAAGAATAGCTGCCTTATATGATGTTTTTTTTTCTTTTGCACACTAGCTAAACAAAAATCAACTCTGCCACAACCCAATAATCAGGTTTACTCAATAATTCCTGGAGGCCTAGCTCATCATAGTCCAAGACCAAAGAGGCCAAGTCTATTCCCACCTCTAAGTCCTAATAAATGTGTATTTCCCGCTCTGGAATGCTTTCATTGGGCCAGGCCATAGCGCTCCTATTTTAACTTCTATATTAGAGGAAAGTAAAATTTTAACGCTTAAGTGAAAGCCTCAGACTCACTAACATCTGTAGGATGGATACCTTGGCCCTCACCCAATAGATGTCTATTGGTCAGGCTACAAAACTCAGGTCTGGCTTTCATTCACGCACTAAACCAAAGGTGCCCTAAATGTATTTAAATTTAGAAACAATTTGCCTAGGCAAAAGTCTTTTGCCTTACTAGAAGTCAGGCAAATAGTTTTCAGAAAATCAAATTACCTGTGCACATAGACAAACAGTTTTCAGAAAATTAAGTTTTCTTAGCTTTCAAAGCTTTCAAAGCCAAGACATCCTGGTAAAGTTGACTGCTTGCCAAAACATGTCCAAGCTCCCTGGGAAAGTGGCCCCTGCTCACTAACAGGGACACAGGAAAACAGTCACCTCCTTGCCAGTAGGCACCCAGGCACCCCGAGTAAGTGGTCCCTGCTCATCAATAGGTGCCCAGGCACCCCATGAAAGTGACCATTGCTTGCCAATAGGCGCACAGGCACCCTGGGAAAATGGCTCAAGCTTGCCAATAGGCTCCCAGGCACCCCGTAAAAGTGACCCCTGTTTACAAATTAGCTTCCTAGGCATCCTGGGAAAGTGGTTCCTGTTCGCCAATAGGCATACTGGGGAAATGGTCCCTGCTCACCAGTAGGCACTCAGGCAGCCTTGGAAAGGGGCCCCTGATAGCCAATAGGTGCCCAGGCACTAGGCAATGTGGCCCCTTCTTGCCAATAGGCTTCCAGGCACTCCAGGAAAGTGGCTTCTGCTCACCAAAACACACCCGAGCATGCCTAGCTGACTATTAATGAGCAGGAACCACTGTTCCAGGGTGCGTGGCCCCTATTGGAAAGCACTTTTTCAGGGTAACTAGGTTCATATTGGCAAGCAGGGGACAATTTCATGGGAGTACCTGGGGTCATATTTCCCCCACCTATTAGATAGCAGGAGACACTTTCTTGGAGTGCCTGGGCATCTTTTGGTGCACTAAAAAAATTATCTGGTAAAACTATTTTACCATTGACTTGTAATACCAAATTGTGTGATATTCTTTAGAGTTAGAGTTTCCTATGCCTTGTGTGCCCAATTTTTCTAGGCCTCGCAAGGCTCACAAGGATACTACTGCTTACCTGATTGCTTTATTTTATGATGGTGAGAGTCCATGAGCCCCACCCTTGTTATTCTATACAGCTGGCACTGGACTTTTGCTCTATATTTACCTTGCTTTGGTCCTTTTCTGCATTTCTAGTTTTATTCTCAACTTGGCCATATATACACTATATGGCTAAAGGTATGTTTCAACTACACCCGTTGCTAACAGATAATGTAAAATCCAGCACATAGCAATGAAATATCCAAAGACAAAAATTGGCAGTACAATGGGTCAAACAGAAGATCTCAATGACTTTAAATTTTGCATTGTCATAGGAGTATGACAATCTGATGGAAGAATCTGGGTGTGGGTGGATGCCAGGAGAATGTTATCTACTAGAATGCATAGTGCCTACTGTAGTTTTGTGGAGAAGTTATAATGGTCTGGGGCTGTTTTTCAGGGTTTAGGCTAGGCCCCTCAGTTCCTGTGAATAGTCATCTTAATGTTACAGGATATAAATACATTTTAGACAATTATGTGCTTTCAACTTTGTGGCAACAGTTTTGGATAAGGTTCTTTCCTGTTCTACCATGATTGTGGAGGAACTCAAGTGGCCTGCAGAAAGGCCTCACCTCAACCCCATTAAACACACTTGGCATTAATTGAAACACAGATTGCGAGCCAGGCCTTCTCATCCAACATATTTCCCTGACCTCACAAATGCTGTTTTGGCTGAATTGACACACAGATACATTCCAAAAGCTTGTGGAAAGCCTTATCAGGAGAGTTGCACTGTTATGGATGCAAGGGGGGGGGCAACTTCATATTAACGCCCATGGTTTTAGAATGGTGTGTTCAACAAGCTCACCATAACCATACCTGACCATAAGTGTGATGGTCAGGTGTCCAAATATTTTGGCCATATAGTGCATATGTGCAGGCATTAAGGAATTATTGGAGGGGTAGGTGAAGCAAAGCTGTGGAATGTAGGGCTGTTTATGATAAAACTCAAGTTCCTTGAACTTTTGCACTGTTTTCCATGAAACATTTTGACAGCCTTGATGGCATTATGAAGTAGCCGGTGGGAGCAGTGTAATAATTAGTATTAATTAATGTTCTCTTATTTATAAATGTTACTTAAAGTGATGGTAAACTTGAAATAATCAAATGCCATAAATGTAATCTTTGCCATTAAAAAAGTATATGTTTACCTTTTTTTTTTTAAATCCATCTGTGAAAGGGTTAAATTAGTGCATATAGTAATGCTTCTATTACAATGTTATGCCGGCCCACATGGATGATTTTTTTTTTTTTTAATGACAATTACAGTGAACATCCAATCAACAGACAATACCAATTAGGATTATAAACCTTTTATTATAAAATATATATACACTTTTAAAAAAAATGATGTGGTTTTACTTGCAAACTAATTTATGTTTTATTGCAACATTCTTATATTCTAAAATTTACTATCACTTTAACATTCCTGTTTTTAAAATAAAGATAGCAAGAGAACGAAAAAATTTTTTATCATAGAAGTAAATTAGAAAGATACTTAAAATTGCATGCTCTATCTGAATCATGAAAGAAAAAAAATATTTTTATTAGCTAAAACAAATTAATATTAGCTAATTTTAACTTATTATTGGCTTAAATGTTAGCCAGGTAGTCAGCTGGGTAGTGTGCCCATTAAATAGGTCCTGGGATAAACACTGCTTTGAAAAAGGAGACTAGGTCAACTGAAACCTGCTAGATGCCAGAAAGTGTTACAGGCCTACATAGTTTTCAATACAAGAACGCTTTTGGTACCACACGTATTACAATTTAAAAGTAAGACTTTTTGCTTGTGCGCAAAAAAACGAAGTTAGAATATCTTGACTGCATTAACGTATTCTCCCATAGACTTTAATGGAGTGTGAAAAGTGGAAAAAATACCCAGCAAGTTGCCCAAACACGATCACAATTTCTCAAGTCTAACCCGACATGAAATATTAATATTTCACATTTCAATGTTCTTCACATATAAAAATATGTAATATTTATTCATAAACATCGCTGCAGTGAATCATGTCCACCCGGCATTTGATAAATGTACCCTATTATATGAGCACAACACAATGCATGCAAAAAAACGTACTTCTAGCACAGTTAACGATTGAGCGGGAGCGTTACTCCACTTGTAATCTAGCCCTTTATGTTTATTTTATTTTATTTACAGCTCATGAAAAATTTCATCCACCCAATACTAACTTGCTACCATTATTTTAGTCATGATTGCACATTTTAGCCATGATTGTATATTATTAATCATCAATGCTCACCATCATTTGAAGCTCAATCACTTAAATTACATTTAGATTTTCAGCACTATTCACATTTTTCAATCATTTCAATCATTTTATATACATTTCTCCATCCTCACACATTTTAGTCTATTCACATAATTATAATAAATTTTACTTAAAGCAAAACAATTCACAATTCTTCGAAATGGGACCAGAGTTTAAGTAGTCCTATCAGCCTCTCAGTGAGAGCATGGATGAAGGTTAGAGTCCGGGGATGCAGGGAGAGTCTTTCTTTGAAACTGATATTAACAGCTCCTTGGCAATCAGTGTTGATGAGTTTCGCTGCCTGCCTTTATTCACTCAAGTCCATGTTAGAGGCGAGGCTACTATCTGTGTTCTCCGGCGTAGATTCGGGTAAGATTGTTTCATTTTACTTCATTATGTGATGTTAACGTGATTAGGGTCCCAGTGGGACTCCTTTTATCTTAAGGGAACGGTTCATGTTTGTTATGTGGTTCTATCTGCTGATGTGTAATACTTTAGGCTCATGGCTTTTCAGAACATTACGGCCTTATCATCTATTGGTGCGATCTTTGATTTGCACGCTTTTTAGGACTTGCACGGTGCACCTCGTGACCGGGTGCGGTTATGTTGATTTCACTTCCGTATGCTGACTGTGTGACGACAGAGAGAGTCTGCTCATTGGTTGTCTGGTTCACAGGAGGTTGTGAGTGCCCCAGCCATTGGGGGTGTAAAAGAGGTGCCAGTTAGGGTTTGTCAATTTTGCGATCACCAAAATGGAGGATTCTGATTTTTTAGACATGGATGTCTCTGATGTGGAGAATGCGTCTTATGATGAATTTGAAATGGCCCGGGTTATCCATGCCCATCAGTTATGTTCCGATTGCCATTCCAGAGTACTCTCTTCTCCCGATTCAGGGTCCTCAGAGCGCTTTGAGCCATCCGCCCCCCGAGTATTCTAGGTCCTGTGAGGCGCGTGCCCCAGAATTTTCTTTTGTTACGCAAGCAGGTGTCCCTATGGCCTTTACTCCTTCTCCGGAGGGTGGCTTGTTTCCTCCAGAGTTTACGGCACGGTTATATCTGCAGCCTTGGCTCATCTGTATCTACCATGTAAAATATTTTTAAGATACAGTCTGTGCTCTGTTAACCAGGGCTCGTTGGGCGTGAGATCGCCCGACTCAGTTCAGTCTCCTGGGGATGCGTGGGCCTCTGAGGCTTCAGGGGCCCCAACCTTGGGGCCGGAGTAGTTTGTCGATTCGGCGAGGGATGATTTTGCCTTCCGTTATAGGTGGGCACGTCTTCGTATCTTACTATGGCATGTTTTGGCATTGCTAGAGGATCCCAGTCCTAGTGGGCTGAGAGATCCGAGGCGTTAGATGCCGGATGACACATTGGGTATGACGCTAGGGGATGAAGTTAATCTCCTTGACGTCTCCATTTTTATGTTTTTCCTTTATGTATCGGTTCCAGATCTGAGCTTGATGGGGCCTCTGATCAGCTCGTCCGGTTTGGCATACCTGTTTTCCTTGGGCATTCACCCACGGGTGCTGCCTTATATTTAATTTAAATCTGGTAGGATGCATTTGATTTGTTGTGTAAGCTGACATTTGATATATCTTCCATTTTTGGGGATGTTCTTCTCTGGAACTGATACTTGCAATTGTGGTCACATGGGCACTTCCTCAGAAGTTGTGCACTTTGGTTAAGACCAAGTTTACGTTTCATAGTTCATATTATCGAACCTTCGGGTCACTTTTTCTTGGACCTTAGACAGTTCTGGAGTGCTCTTGTACCAGACAGGTACTGGTATGGGTGCTGTCTGATGTTTTTTTGGGTTCGTGTCACCCTCGGGTGCTGATTATCCTGTTGAAAAAATATATATATAAATAAAAATATATATATAGAGAGAGGTTTTCTGTGTGTTCTCCTGTATGGGGAGGTACCTCAGTATCTGTGAAGGACCCGTGGGTTCTTGGTTCTCGCCTCATAGGGCTTTTTCCCTCTCTTGCATCCTCAGAATTACAGAATGTATTCTAGTTTCGTGTTGCTGTGGGTCAGAGTATTTTTCTTCCTTTGGGGAGTGATCCTTCTTTTTGGAAGGCTGCTGTGTCGGGGTCCTCTGACCCGAGCATGAGGTTCCTGTCATAATTCAGGATAGCCTGCCTGTTCCATCAGGTTTCTTCTTGGGGGTTGGATATTTGCAGATCTTCCTTTTTCTTTCAAGGGTCTGTGACTCTTGTTCGGTCTTTACTAGCCTTTGGGCTGGGACCGTTTTCCATGGAAGGATAGCCGGGGTTCAGTCTGCTTTGGCAGTATGGTCCATTTGCTGGTATTATGTCTGTCCTCCCCATGACTGGGCCATCTCTCTATTGTCTGCGGCCAGGATGGAACTCTCTTTGAACAAGAGCTGTTGTCTAGATTTTTTCTGCACTTTTCAGTGGGAGGTGTCCCACGATGACTCAAGACAGCTTTGCTGCCTGGAGTTTGATTATTGCGAGTCTTGCGCACATTCTGTGCCCTCTTGGAGAGCTATTTGTTAGTGGCTAAGACAGTTCTCTGTCTCTGCGTGGCTATGCTTGCTTAGCTGGATGGGTTTTGACTTTTCTAGGTTACAAGGGGAAACTCGCGGTTCTTTGGATCACCATGGTTGGCATGGTGTGTTGTCAGGGTATGTGGGTGACTTCTGGTCATCCTAGTGATGTTTTTCTCCTGACTGGGGACCTATCTTCTGGTCCTTATCCTCTTATGGAATTTGTTTTCCTGGACTGTGGTCCTGTGGCAACATTCCGGGTTGCTCTAAGTGGGATTGGATCCTTTGATATATCTTAGGGTCTTCTATCTCCCTCTCGGGGGTTGATAGGGTTTTGGACAGTTTTGGTTTAACAGAACCTGCGTTGGATGGTTCTTCGGATCACTTATGGGTTCCTCTTTTTTCCCTCTTTTTTCCCTCTCGGGAGTTGATAGAGGTTTTTTTTTGTTTCTAGGTCAGAAATGTTTTCTGTTGGAGTTGAGTGCCGTAGGGTTGTCTCCTTGGAAGCCTTTGTGCTCAGCTGCCTCTGAGTCTCAGAAGTCTCTAGCAAGGCTTTACAGGTTACGTAACTGATGAGTGGTTACCCGGGCTCCGGTTTTTCCCTTGTCGTATGTAGTTTTTTGAGGGGTGTCGAGTAATTTCAGGCTGTGGTGCCTTTCGAAGGAGCCGCCTTTTTTGTACCCACCCTTTGTTTGCATTCAGTGTCCTTTAGCTTGGGTATTGTTTTCCCAAAAGTAATGAATGCAGCTGTGGACTCTTTCCATTTATAAAGAAAAACTTAAATTATGCTTACCTGATAATTTTCAAATGGAAAGAGTCCACAGCTCCCCGTCCGTATTTTTTTAACTGAGGGGCGTCTGTTATTTTTGTTCTTCTGGCACCTTTTTCACCCTAATATTTCTTCTACTGTTCCTTGTTCCCTCGGCAGAATGACTGGGGGATGAGGGAAGTGGGGGAGGTATTTAAACCTTTGGCTGGGGTGTCTTTTGGCCAGGTTCTGAATTCCCAAAAGTAATGAATGCAGCTGTGGACTCTTTCCATCTGAAGAAAAGAAAATTATCAGGTAAGCATAATTTAAGTTTTGATTTCAAAAATTTAAGCCAGACATAAAATGATGAATGAACAATTTATTTAATATTCAAGCGTATAATAAAGATGATGATATATTTTAAATGACCAAATATTGATAAATAATAAATAAACTTACTAAGTATTCTTAGATTACATTCATAATATTTTTCACTGAATGTTATGCAATGTCTATATAATGCATACATAGTTTAAAATAAAGATTGTTATGGAAATATCGAATATAAACATGGGAAATATGATAGGCTAAAATAAATAAGTACACTACATCTACTCTTTCAATCACAATTACCAATCTGCACTATTTAATAAATAGAAAAACATCCCATTATCAGAATCCCAAGTGATACTGACTGACCATATGCCAGCCGGCAAAAATACTCCTTGCGTCATTTCTAATGTTGACACTTTAACAACACATTTATTTGATGAGTTGAGTTTGATGATCTGTTAAAAACAAATCCAATTTCAATCCTACAAACACATTCAACCAATACATAGAATTATATCAAAATCTAGTATTAGATGATTTGGAAAAATTGTCCAAATCCAAAGCCAAAAAAAAAAATATTATATGGGCCTTGGAGGAAAAAGAGCTCTCATGAGCTTACAGAACAACCATAATATTATAATTTGAGATGTGGACACGGGTGATGGAATTTTTATACAGGATATACAAGATTATTTAAAAGAAGCTGAGAGAATTTTAGAAGACAAAAATTACCTAGTTACCTGTCCTTATCTAGTTTTACAGGCAGATCCTACCTCTAGTTACCTTCTTTCGTACTCAATATTGATAGAGAAGGGCACTAATTCGGGTATTCTGAACAAAAGTGAAAAGGAATTATTTAAAACATCTAATCCCACTATAGCACATTATTATCATATGCCCAAGATTCATAAATACATTCAGTATCCAGCGGGCCACTAAATCATCGCGGGCATCTGCAATTTAACATACAACTTATCTTACTATATAGATCAGTTCTTACAAAAATGTGTCATTACTCTTCCATCTTATATTAGAGATAGCAGCCACTTATTACAATCAATTAATCAGATTCTCATTCCGAATAAAGAATTATTATGAATTACATGTGATGTAAGCTCTTTATACTCTAACATTACTCACAAATTAGGCATTCTGGCCATTTCTCACTTTTTAGAACAAGATTTATTTTTTCCAAACTCACAAAGATTGCTTATCTTAGAAAGCATCAATTTTATTTTGAAACACAATTATTTTATTTTTCAAGATAGGTTTTATCTTCAGGTGAAGGGTACGGCCATGGGGACCAGGTTTGCCCCTAGCTTTGCGAATCTCTTCATGGGATATTTTGAAGAGAAATACATCTACCAAAGCTTATTTGGGATGAACCTGGTCTTCTATGGCCACTCACTACATTGACGACTTGATTTTTATTTGGGATGGGGACAGTTCATCAGCAAATTAATTTATTTTTCATCTTAATCAGAATAACATGGGGTTAGTTTTACAGCTAATATACAAACTGAATCAATAGAATATTTAGATCTTGTTCTCAGTTGGGGTACCAATAACTGCATCAAATCCAAAACCTTCTTCAAGGAGGTTGCTATTAATAATTTTCTAGAATATCGAAGCAATCATCATAGAAGTTGGATCAAAAATATACCTTACAGCCAATTCAGGAGGATTAGAAGAAATTGTACTGAAACGGAAACCTTTTTAGAGCAGAGTCAAGTTTTATATCACAGATTTTTGGACAAGGGCTATCCAATATGCTTACTGGACCAAGCACTAACAAAATCCAAAAACTTAGATAGAACTACCATACGTCAGGCTAGATCAACCAAATTGCAAACAACTGATAGTGGGAACGACATAATGTTCATTACACAATACAATAGTGACCATCAGGAAATACAAAATATACTCAACAAATATTGGTACATCATTCAGAGAGAGCCTGTTCTCAAGAACATTGTAAATGATAAACCAAGGAGAGCACCAACCTTAAGAAACAAGTTGGCTCCCAATAAGAGAGTAAAACAGGTGAACTTTAAAACATAGAATCCCAAATCTAAATCTGTCATTTTTGGTCTAAAGGGAGTATATAGATGTGGAAAAAAATGGGTGTAATTCATGCAAATATATTAGATCAGGACAAAAAAGATTTTTCATCAAATATCACAGGTGAAAGTTTTCCTATTTTGGCTTTTTTAATTGTGACTCGAGTTTTGTTGTATATCTTATAGAATGTTTGTGCGGCCTGTAATATGTAGGCTGCACCTCAAGAAAAATTAGAACAAGATGGGGAGAACATCATCGAAATTGCAAAAATTGCAATAAAAAAAAAATCAAACATAGTATTCCCAATCATTGTCTAACCAAACACAACAGTAATATTTCTATATACCGTTTTTTACCTATAGATTACATCCCTAAATCATCTGACTACAATAAATTGACTAGATTACGACAACAGAAACTTTTTGGATATTTAAGTTAAAGACCCTTTATCCCCTAGGTCTCCATTCTAATCTAGAAATAGCAGCCGTCAACTGATTCTCTTTATTCAGCAGTTTTTGATTGAATACATTTTTTTTCCTTTTTCAGCTAATGGGTTGTGCCTTTCTAAATAATTTGTGAAGTAATGGGCCATTTATGTATTATCAAACATTAGTGGCAATACATATTCAGTCAGGTCTTTTGTCAATATTATTACAGTCAACAGATACACTGTTAGGTATACATCTTTTTTCTGTATACACTATGAGGCCTATTTAACAAAGGTCCGACAGTGCGGATCAGCTCCGACAGACCTCACTGAATGCGGAGAGCAATACGCTCTCCATATTCAGCATTGCACCAGCAGCTCTTGTGAGCTGCTGGTGCAATGCCACCCCATGCAGATTCGCGGCCAAACGGCCACCAACAGGGAGGTATCAATCAACCCGATTGTACTTGATCGGGTTGAATTGTGGCGATCTCTGTCCGCCTTCTCAGAGCAAGCGGACAGGTTATGGAGCAGCAGTCTTTAGACCGCTGCTCCATAACTTGTGTTTATGGCGAGTCTGAAGACTCGCCAGAAACACGGGGTGTCAAGCTCCATACGGAGCTTGATAGATATGCCCCTATGTCTAATTATCAGACAAACATACAGGTCAGGTTAGTAGAAAAGCGTTCTATTACACTGCAGGCCTAATCAGTCTAGGTTGTCAGCTATATGATTTTGGACAACTTGCGTCTATCATTCGTTAAATATTTTGGACTTTCTCCAAAACTTGTGCCAAATATAGGTTTTAGAAGTCACGATATCAAACATTTAATAGACAATCCAATTTTGGGTTGTCAACAAAGCACAATGACAAGGGAGATGATTAGAGTAAACACATACATATTTCTGCTTTGAGACATACACTGCATATGATTAGATTTACACATACGCACACAGTTTTTCCTGATACACTGAAATATTTCATGATATCAAACATACAACAGACAACTGGACTGTGGGATATCATTATGACACGACAAATAAAGGATACAGTTAGATTAGACACACAAACATTTCCACTCTAAGACACACATTTTAAACATCAAATTCCCACACACACATACATCTTTACTAAAATACACATATCATGAAAACACACACACACACACACACATATATATATATATATATATATATATATATATATATATATATATATATATATATATATATATATATATTTGAAGATGGACTGTCTATAATATATATATCTTTTAGATTATGGTAAAATCTAGAAGTCCTGAACTCAAATATTATCTTCCGGTTATGCCAGACGAGTGGCACTGTTATATGAGATAGGTCCATTTAGATGATTTATGTACTTATGTTTTTATTGCTTTTTAAATTCTGATTATGCAACCTTTTTGATGATTTTAAGAGAAAAAATGTGTATTCATATTTGGCAATTGTCACAATTGTACAGATTTTTATTGTATGCGAGCGCATAGGCTACTTTCAAAGGGTTAGTATTTGACACTATGTAACATATTCATTGAGATGACAATGCAAATGCCTATTGGTTCTCTCTCTGATATGACAACTTCCTGTTTTATCGCAACTTGTGTATTTAATTATGCTAATTAAGCGTGTTTGTATTCGTCTTTTTCTATTTGCCTGAAGAAACGACCCTTGAGCGGTCGAGAAACGCGTTGCAAAGAGACATTAAAAGTTTTGTTTTTAATATTTTGGGAAGTTGTTTTTATCTACAAATTTTTCTCAGTGTACACACATTCCATCAAGACTGGTAGAAAGTCTAGCAGCCTTGTTTGGCAGTAATACCTGTACTTAGACACCTACATCAGTCCTCAGCTAAGGATTAGCTGACAGTATACTAGCCACTGTAATAAGGGCTAGTCTGCGTTTCAACACCGGTCACAGTACAGTGCAACAAAATCTGGTGAGCGTTCATTCTCTTGTTTTCTGATAATTATAACCATATGTAATACACTATGAGGCATCTTCTTCTTTCAACAGTTTTAGTTAGTTTTTTACACCGGGATCACAAGCGGAGCGGCCTCTCCATCACGTCTATAAAGAACAAAGACCACAGCGTCATCTGCAGATCATCCAGATCACTCACACCAGTGAATTATTATTTGGTTTTGGGACGTTTGAGTCTTATTCACGATCGTGGACTCCTATTGTTATTTATTTTTCAAGTATCATTAAAAAATATATTTTTCATTTATTATTTATTAATTAATATTTATTTTCCCTTTTCGTGCCATTATGGTTCGAATTGTAATATTATCATTTGATATTGTGTTATTTCATCTTTTATATTATTCAATATATATCCATTTAATTTTCTCTGTGTATCTATCACCCTGAATTCTTAATTCAACACAAGGTGCCCCCAATAGGAATCCTTTTCAGGTTTCCATTTTTCTCCATTGATACAATAATATCAAAATGATAAAGACCAATTTTTATTGGCTAGTGACATCATGTGAATTGATGATCTCATCGAAGCCTTATCATTGACCGATCGGTGATGATTGACATCCACTTGAGCCAATCAATATCAAGTAAACAACTAATGAGCTCTTAGAGGTGGGTACAATATATCGTTAAACACCGGACCATTCGAGACGCTCGTCCCTCCGTCCCCTCTGAAGAAAAATATGATTTTTCAGTGACTTATTGTTGTGATACAGTACTATAATTCCGATATGGTATTGATAAAATAGCTCCGGAATTGACAGAGCTTAGTATTCAGTGCAGGTACCTTTTTGTTAAAGATTGAATTCCTTTTGGGAATACACTGTATATTACAGATAATAGTGAACTGGCAAACTAGCAACTATCATATTTGCAACAATTTATATGTACTAATGACCACTCTTTTTTAGTAAATAACATCAAACTGATACAATGTATTTTTAAATTCAGGTTTGAGAAATGAGTGTGTTTTACAATGATGCATTGATACTGCATATTCTTCTTAAACTATGTAAATAAAATTTAAATTTTAGACATAAGCAGTCATATATAAGCTACACTTCTCAAGATTAATAGGTGTAAAAAACTTTCTACAGTCACTAGGTTGACTTCCTTAATAGAAGTATTTGCTATAGTTGGCTACACCCCTTAACATATATATATATATATATATATATATATATATATATATATATATATATATATATATATATATATATATATATATCGTGTGCAGGTTACAAAATATATTGTAGCCTGTTATTGTACCCTCCACAAATTTTGTATTTCAGTGAATGTAATTATCCTGCAGGAGTTTATCAGCAGCCTACCACAGGTATCGCTGGGACTGGTCCCTTAGCCTCCTCCTGTTGAATTAGTCTGCTACATGTGTCGTGGGGACTCGTCCCTTAGCCTCCTCCTGTTAGCTCGATGATGTACTCTTTGTAATATTCTCTGCTGTTGATGGCACAGTACTGGATGGGCTCTCTACTAGAAGCATTCTTCTGCAGCTGTAAGCACAGTAGAGAGGATGCATCTAATGTAAGTGAAGCTGTTTCATGCACTCACATAGCCCACTCTTCACTTATTTTATTCATTTAAGTTTGTATTTGCAAATGTACAGTATATATACAGGGCAATATGTATGTTTATAACTGTAACTTTGCAATTCTGTAGGATCTTTTTATGCTTTTTAACTAATGCTGTTTTATTTCTCTAAATGATTCTGTACTCCCTTTGTTCAATTGTACAAGGGAGTTCAACAGATTTGGTTCCAAAATTCAAGACTTCTGCTCTTTACAATTTCTGCAATTTAGGACAGCTAAGCCTCCTCCAAGTCACTGAATGGATTTGTCTGATAATCTTTCTCCTCTTTAATTTTTCTTGACACTGATTCTCTAACAGATCAGTCTAGTTAAAGGGATACTGAACCAAATTTTTTCTTTGTGATTCAGACAGAGCATGTAATTTTAAGCAACTTTCTAATTTACTCCTATTATCAATTTTTCTTTGTTCTCTTGCTATCTTTATTTGAAAAAGAAGGCATCTAAGCTTTTTTTTTGTTCAGGACTCTGGACTCTGACTTTTTATTGGTGGATGAATTTATCCACCAATCAGCAAGAACAACCCAGGTTGTTCATCAAAAATGGGCCGGCATCTAAACTTACATTCTTGCATTTCAAATAAAGATATCAAGAGAATGAAGAACATTTGATAATAGGAGTACATTAGAAAGTTGCTTAAAATGTCATGCTGTATCTGAATCACAAAAGAAAACATTTGGGTTCAGTGTCCCTTTAAGGAAGTTTTTCACATATTCACACAGACTGGCATATTTGTCTTCTCTAGGTAAGTTTTTTTTTTGATCAGCAATTATTCCTGATGCAGATATCATGTACTATCTACTACCAAGTAGATAGTAGTTACTACTCGGCTTGATATAGCCTAAAACAAGCTTATTACATGCATCAGAAGTACATAGCTAACCCTGCTACATATATGTTAATTTTTTTCTTTCATGATTCAGATAGAACATATAATTTTAAACAACTTTCTAATTTACTTCTATTATATTTGTAAGAAGCCTATATGCAGCTTATTGGAAAGGTTTAGGCTGTTCCACATGCATAAACATAGAAGATTGGTCCAGCCACGTTCTTTATAAAGGGGCCTATATTCTTGCTTCATATCAGGTTTCAAAGTACAATATTACAAAAACGTTTCGGGCTTAATATGTCTAAAGACTAATTGTAAGCCTGAAATGTTGTGACAATCTTGTACTTTGGACCCTGATATGAAGCAAGAATAAAGGTCCCTTTGGAGAATAATTTCTAAGGTAGACATGAGAATCACCACTTAGCCATATGATTTGTATTCTTTTTGAGGATAGTTCCTTTAAGGAACACTATGGCTAAATATTTTTTTTTTTCTCCTTAGAAGGACCTTGTTTTTCTACAAGTGGGTTCTCTGTTTTCAACAGCTTTTACATAGCTGAGGTAATTGCAGTCTATTCCCTTTGTTATAAATATCTGATTTAATTTTTGAATTTTGGAATATTCTGTTGAAAATTTTCTAAATCTTTTCAGTCTTCTAAACTCATTAATTTCCAATTCTTATCTGTCAATGCCATTTTAACACTAAGTTATGACCTTTACAGTCCACCAAGTAGAGCTCTGTAGCTCATTTCATGGTCAGCAGACATGGTCTTTTTTTGTAGACTTTATTTGTTTTTGTTTTTTTGGGTAAGGATTCCTTTTCCTCCTTTTTAAAAAACTTTTTTGATTTTTCCAGAGCTGTTTGAAAGTCTAGTATTATTTGGACTAAGGCCAAACAACCTGGAAGCCTTCTTCCACTTACAAATAACTTGAACCTTCAATCCAGAATTTATGGTGGTACATGGTAGGTTAATTCCTTTCTCAAAAGCCTAGTTGCAGTATGTTCAGGATTTCTAATCATAATTCCATTGACTTGGAACCTAGTAGGTGATAGTGCCGGTTCCAGTTTTTGGAATAAGATCTAGTATTTTTAATCCAATTTTTTCTTGTTCGTATGAAAAAAGTAACTTTATGGCCTTTTTTGAAACTTTTTCATATTTTAAAAGTTCCTACTTTCAAGGTGGATTCTGCTGGGTCCATTTTACACTAGTTAATCAGGATTAATTAATATTCACTATTATTAATATTTGAAGGGTGCTTTCCTTCATATTCCTATCTCAAGGACCAACACCAGTAACTATTTTTGTCCTTTTAGACAAATCCTTTCTGATTGTGGTTCTTCCTTTGAAACATAATATAGCTCCCAGACTTTTTTGCATACGTTCTGTGAACTCCTTTGTATATTATAAAGCCACATGGTATTTCTTTGGTTCCACTTATGGAACCTATTTTGGTTCAGATTCCATGTTTTCCCTTTTAGCTGTATTCTTTTTTTTTTTTTTTTTAATATGTTTATAAACAACAGTGAAGACAGGTTATAACAGCATTCCTTCTCAAAATCAGGACATAAAGAATACAATACTCTTAAATAAAGCGGGGCTTTGAATGCCTCTATTAGGCATTAAGAAGATTTCCATCATCTATTATAAATTACACTGTTGGTGTTTTTTTCAAATTTAACACAGATATATAACACAGTGACAAATTATTCTTCATTAATTAATGCCATTGACGAATAAATGTCAGCAAGAAAAAAAAGAAATGACGTGAAAAAAGAAAAAGAAGAGAGAAAACCTAACACCCTAACATAAAAACCATGCCTAAACACCCCTAATCTGCCGCCCCCGACATCGCCGCCACCTACATTACGGTTATTAACCTCTAATCTGCCGCCATCGCCGCCACCTACATAATGTTATTAACCCCTAATCTGCTGCCCCTAACATCGCCGCCACCTACATTACAGTTATTAACCCCTAATCTGCCACCCCCAATGTCGCCGCCTCTATACTAAAGTTATTAACCCCTAAACCTCTGGCCTACAACATAACTAACACTAAATAAATATACTAACCCCTAAACCTAACCCTAACGTAATCCTAACCCTAAGCATAACCCTAACGTAACCCTAACCCTAACACCCCCTAACTTAAATATAATTAAATCAAATCTAAATACAACTTACAATTATTACCTAAATAATACTAAATACTTACCTATAAAATAAAACCTTAGCTAGCTACAATATAGCTAATAGTTATATTGTAGCTATTTTAGGTTTTATTTTATTTATTTTATTTTATTTTAACTAGGTAGACTACTTAGTAAATTGTTATTAACTATTTACTAGCTACCTAGCTAAAATAAATACAAACTTACCTGTAAAATAAAACCTAAGCTGCCTTACACTAAAACCTAACATTACAATAAAATAAAATACAATTATCTAAATTACAAAAATATAAACACTAAATTACGCAAAATAAAAAACGAAATTATCAAAAATAAAAACGAATTACTCCTAATCTTATAGCCCTATCAAAATAAAAAAGCCCCCCCCCAAAATAAAAAAAAACCTAGCCTATACTAAACTGCCAATGGCCCTTAAAAGGGCCTTTTGTGGGGCATTGCCCCAAAAGAAATAAGCACTTTTACCTGTAAAAAAAAAATACAAACAACCCCCCAACAGTAAAACCCACCACCCACACATCCAAACCCCCCAAATAAATAAATAAACATAAGCTAACCATCGCCCTGAAAAGGACATTTGGATGGGCATTGCCCTTAAAAGGGCATTTCGATCTTTTACATTGCCCAAACCCTAAGCTAAAAATAAAACCCACCCAATAAACCCTTAAAAAAACCTAACACTAACCCCCGACGAACCACTTACAGTTCTCAAAGACGGATCCATCCTCATCCAGGCGACAGAAGTCTTCATCCAAGTGGGCAGAAGTCCTCATCGAAGCTGGCAGAAGTCTTCATCCAAGTGGACAGAAGTCCTCATCGAAGCCGGCAGAAGTCTTCATCCAAGCAGGCAGAAGTCTTCATCCAGGCGGCATCTACTATCTTCATCCATCCGGCGCGGAGCGGGTCCCTCTTCAAGACATCCAGCGGAGCATCCTCTTCTTCCGATGGTCAACGTAGAATGAAGTTTCCCTTTAAGGTATGTCATCCAAGATGGCATCCCTTACATTCCGATTGGCTGATAGAATTCAGCCAATAGGAATTAAAGGCTAAAAAATCCTATTGGCTGTTGCAATCAGCCATAGGATTGAGCTTTCATCCTATTGGCTGATCCAATCAGCCAATAGAATACGAGCGCAATCCTATTGGCTGATTGGATCAGCCAATAGGATGAAAGCTCAATCCGGATAGATAAAGAGGGATGAAGATAGAAGATGCCGTCTGGATGAAGATAGAAGATGCCGTCTGGATGAAGACTTCTGCCGACTTCGATGAGGACTTCTTTTATTTTTGATAATTGCGTTTTTTATTTTGTGTAATTTCATGTTTATTTTTTTGGAATTTAGATAAATGTATTTGATTAATTTAATTTTTTGTTGTTGTAATGTTAGGTTTTAGTGTAAGGCAGGTTAGGTTTTAGTTTACAGGTAACTTTGTATTTATTTTAACTAGGTAGCTAGTAAATAGTTAATAACTATTTACTAACTAGTCTACCTAGTTAAAATAAATACAAACTTACTAATAAAACCTAAAATAGCTACAAGGTTACTCTTAGTTATATTGTAGCTAGCTTAGATTTTATTTTACAGGTAAGTATTTCGTTTTGAATAGGAATTATTTAGGTAATAATTGTAAGTTTTATTTAGATTTATTTTAATTATATTTGTTAGGGGGTGTTAGGGTTACGTTAGGGTTAGGTTTAGGGGTTAATAGGTTTATTATAGCGGCAGTGTGGGCGGACGGCAGATTAGGGGTTAATAATCTTTAAATAGTGTTTGCGATGCGGGAGGGTGGCGGTTTAGGGGTTAATAATTTTATTATAGTTGCAACGATGTTGGGAAGTGGGGGGATAGGGGTTAATACATTTTTGAAGTGGCGGCAATGTTCGGAGCGGCATATTAGGGGTTAATAATTGTATTTTAGTGTTTGCCATGCGGGAGGGCCTCAGTTTCAGGGTTAATAGGTAGTTTATGGGTGTTAGTGCACTTTGTGACAGTTTAGTTATGAGTTTCATGTTACAGCTTTGTATCATAAAACTCATAACTACTGACTTTAGATGGCGGTATGGATCTTCACAGCAAAACTTATAATACCGGCGCTATGGAAGTCCCATTGAAAAAGGACTTTTCTTAAAGTGCGGTACTGACGTTGCGTGACGGCCGAAAAGGTGTGCGGTGCAGCTATTCTGACAAGACTTGTAATAGCGGTGTTAGGGAAAAAGCATCATTATGAAGCATAACAATGCTTTTTCACTCATAACGCAAAACTCATAATCTAGCTGTGTGTTATTAATAACCTATAAATCATAGAAATGGAGCGTATTCCTGTACGAAAACATGTGGTTATAGATTCCAATTTCCCCAAGTCCCAAGTTATAAGTTGCATATATTTTCGCGAAGAAACAAAATGTCGAAGTTATAGATAAGCAAAGAAATGTTTCTTATTTAGGCCGAATTCTAAAGTAAGATCTGTATAGGTTTTAATAGTTTTTGTCTGAAAGTCAAATTACTGAGTTATATTTTAAAGTCCTTTTTGAGCCCAAATTTTAAAGATATAATAGGAGGACCCAGGTATAAAGTCTGTATTACCTCTAATTGGAAGGTGTTTTGATATTGTATTGTCTATCTGCAGTATTCCACATATTTCATTCCAGGTCAAAATTATAGTTAGAAAAGTATATTTAGGGATTCTATCTTTATAAGATGGCAAATTATTTTGGTGTAGCTGTATTCTTAACAACCGTTTTCTGTTGTTCTTTGCAGGCCTGGTAGGAGAATCAATTTTCAAAAAACTTTTTTTTCTTTAATTAATTTTTTTATTTCTGAGAATCTTTGTAGAGTAGACTGTACCACACAACTTTCTCTTATGGATAAATGCAAACAGCTTGTTCTTTGTTCCATTTTTGTTTTATGTATGGAAGTTTTGGGTGATATTTTTCATCATGCAAGGAATTGCAAGTGCAAGGAATTGCTTTCCTCAGGAGGCAAGGTTACCATTTATTATTACTTTGTGCAATCTTCTTTCTTCTCAGACTTTTTTTTCTCAACTGAGATACTTGTCTCTGTTATTCAAGTCAGTCAAGGTCACTTCTGTGGCAGAGTGGATCCTCTAGTTTCCTTATAGTTGACGTCACTTGAATTTGACTTTCTGTATGCTTGACTGAGTTCTGTACGATTTTACATTTCACATCCTAGGAATTCATTTTGTGTCTTTCCCTTTTTTTATGAGGCTTCTGTTATGTAGATTGAACAGCAGCAACTTGCTCTTCTTTACTCCCTTTTATTTTGGGATAATTTTGCACAGGAGAGTTCTACAGTCTTAGTGGCTGGTAAATAGGTGCTTGCCAGCCTTAAATTTTGCCCCACCCATTTACTTGTGATTTTCACAATTTGGATATTAGATCCCAGGACTAATGGCTTGTGGACTCTCACTACCTTATGAAAGAAAATGGGATACGAGAGAGGTGAGTGGGAATAAAAAAAAACGGCACTGAAAAGTGCCTTTCCATTGCGGTCAATGGGAACTGTGTGTTCTCAGTAAATATATATGTATACATATATTTATATATTATATACATATATATTTATGTGTTAATATGTGTATATACACATATTACCAGATAAACATATAAGCATATACATATATATATATATATATATATATATATATATATATATATATATATATATAAATATATATATATATATATATCTATACTTGCTGCCATTGCTGCACAACTTACCCCCATTGCTGGCGCAGAAGTTCTGAACGAGGCTCCCTTAGGAGCCTATGGAAGCGTGCTCTTGTGAGTGCAATGCTTCCTAGCAATGCGAACGTGAGCTCATGTTCACATTGCGGATATCTTGTAACATTATTGTGCACTGGTGTTATAAAGTGGAGCGCTAATATCGCTTTCATGAAAGCTATATATAGCTCTCCACTTGTAATCTAGCCCTGAATCAGCAATAGAGTAAGGGATACAGAAAGAGATAGAGCAACATGAAGTGATAGAAGTTTCTACAAAACATGTATGGCAAAGCAATGTGAGGGAACAGGTCATTCAGGGAATCAGGGACTTCACTAAATACTTGTTGATAAATAAAAGCAGTGCTTTTAGCCAAGTATTTAGTTTTTTTCATGAGAAATCTAAAGAAATTGTTTCAGTATTTCAAATAGTTGTATTTGTTAATCTACTGAATACAGTTTTGCTAATCAGTACCCGCTAAGAAAATGTATAAATGTTCTAAAAAGTTATGAAAGATTTTAATATCTGTAATTGAGATGTTATTTTACATATGTTCATACTTTATGTGCATTACCTTAAATAAGTTTCACTTGTTTTTACTTTTAGGTCTGGGATTTGCACTTTGTTATAGTCCTGCTATTGCAATGGTAGGAAAATACTTTGACAAAAGAAAAGCCTTGGCATATGGGATTGCCATGTCTGGGAGTGGAATTGGCACCTTTATTTTAGCACCTGTTGTTCAGATGCTTATTGAACAGTATTCCTGGCAAGGAGCATTGCTTATACTTGGTGGATTTGTTTCAAATCTTTGTGTCTGTGGTGCACTAATGAGGCCGATAAACGTTCAGGAGGATTTCACTCAGTACCAACTAAATCAAGATCAGATACACGACGAATCAAAGAACAACAGTACACATTTAATGGAATGCTCACCAATAAGCCAAGAATGTACTTCTAAAAGTCTTTGCTTCTGCTCAAAGCAGGAATACAGCTTTATACTGAAGCCAAATTTCATAATACTTGCAGTATCCTTTCTGTTTCTAGCCTATGGATGTAGTCCTCCATTTGTCTACCTTGTGCCTTATGCTTTAAGTGTTGGTGTTACTCATCAGGAGGCTGCTTTCCTAATGTCCATCCTTGGAGTAATAGACATTATTGGCAACATCACCTTCGGATGGCTAACAGACACAAGGTAATTCAACTAAGCACTTTTTGCAATGTTACAATCTTTAAAGTTTAGTACATGGGTTGCAGCTTAGTAAACTAAAATAAGAGTTTTAAACATGACTACTGGCAGCCACAATTAAATTAAACTAGTCAGACATTTTTTTTTTTTAAACTTCTTTTTATTGAGAAGAGTTCAGGTATACAACATACAAATAGTTTAGTGCTATTCAAGGCCACAATTAAGAAATGTAAAATGGACATTGACAAAAAGTACTTGTTACAAAGAATATGAAAATTGAAGACATTAATTCCAAAGATACATTGTTTATGAGCGTACTGTCCTGTGACTTTCCAAGACATTGATAAATTAAATTTAAATACAAAATTATATGGTAATGCACACAAATGCCTGATTTACTGAAAACAAGCCAGGTATAATTATATGATAACTCAAAACACTGAAATTGATTGAGTGTAAACAGCTTATAACAACTTCAGCACAGGAATTGAAATTGCTTAGCACTAAATCGGTTAAAACTATTATTTTGTTTGCAGATCTTTTGAAGTGAAAAAGTAGTGCTGGACAGTCAGGTCAGGTGCTTATAACTTTAGATTGCATGATCAAATCTTTTTGAAATTTTACAGTTTCATTGGAACCCTCAGAAACTGTTTAAAAAACGGAAACTCTTCAGTATGTTTGGAGTTATAAAGAGATAGGCAAAATATACTATTGTTTCTATAGTCAAAGGGGCCTATTTATCGAGCCGTCAACTGCAAATACACTGGAATTCTGCAGCGTATTTGTGGCGAGCCTGATTCGCCTTATTTATCAAACCCTACAGACCGGCAAAAGTAGAATTTTGTGACGTAACATACGATCCGCCGGTCAAAGTCCAACACAGATCGATGCTTACATCATTACAGATGTTCCGAATGCAAGTTCAGCACTATCTGACTACTTTTGCTAGTTAACAAATTTCTACCAGGTACGCTCGGCACTATTCCGGCCTAGCGTACCTTGTTTTCAATCTGCCGCCCTGGAGGCGGCGGATGCCATAGGAATCAATGGGAGTCTGAAAGCAGCAAAAGCTCATGTTCGCTGCTGCCCGTTATCCCATTGATTCCTATGGGAGAATAAAGTTACGTTTACACCTAACACCCTAACATGTACCCAGAGTCTAAACACCCTAAACACGCCTAATCTGCTGCCCTGACACCGCCCACCTACATTATGTTATTAACCCCTAATCTGCCCCCCTACACCGCCGCCACCTACATAACACTTATTAACCCCTAATCTGCCACCCCCAATGTCGCCACCACTATATTAAATTTATTAACCCCTAAACCTAAGTCTAACCCTAACACCCCTAACTTAAATCTAATTTAAATAAATATAAATACAATTACTATCATTAACTACATTATTCTTATTTAAAACTAAATACTTAACTATAAAATAAACCCTAAGATAGCTACAATATAACTAATAGTTACATTGTAGCTAGCTTAGGGTTTATTTTTATTTTACAGGCAAGTTTGTATTTATTTTAACTAGGTAGAATAGTTATTAAATAGTTATTAACTATTTAAGAACTACCTAGCTAAAATAAATACAAAAGTACCTGTAAAATAAAACCTAACCTAAGTTACAATTACACCTAACACTACTATAATTAAATAAATTATCTAAATAAATACAATTAACTAAATTAAATACAATAACCTAAATCAAATTAAATTATCAAAAGTACAAAAAAAACCACTAAATTACAGAAAATAATAAACAAATTACAGAAATTTAAACTAATTACACCTAATCTAATAGCCCTATTAAAATAAAAAAAGCCCCCAAAATACAAAAAAAAACCCTAGCCTAAACTAAACTACCAATAGCCCTTAAAAGGGCCTTTTGCGGGGCATTGCCCAAAAGAAATCAGCTCTTTTTACCTGTAAAAAAAAATACAAACAACCCCCCAACAATAAAACCCACCACCCACACAACCAAAAAAAAAATACTAACTAAAAAAACCTAAGCTCCCCATTGCCCTGAAAAGGGCATTTGGGTGGGCATTGCCCTTAATATGGCAGTTAGCTCTTTTGCAGCCCAAAGCCCTAACCTAAAAATAAAACCCACACAATACACCCTTAAAAAAACCTAACACTAACCCCTTGAAGATCGACTTACCGGGAGACGTCTTCATCCAAGCCGGGCAGAAGTGGTCTTCCAGATGGGCAGAAGTCTTCATCTTCTATCTTCATCCATCCGGCGCGGAGCGGGTCCATCTTCAAGACATCCAACGCGGAGCATCCTCTTCAGCCGACGACTTCCCTGACAAATGAAGGTTCCTTTAAGTGACGTCATCCAACATGGCGTCCCTTAGATTCCGATTGGCTGATAGAATTCTATTAGCCAATCGGAATTAAGGTAGAAAAAATCCTATTGGCTGATGCAATCAGCCAATAGGATTGAACTTCAATCCTATTGGCTGATTGGAACATCCAATAGAATGCGAGCTCAATCCTATTGGCCTATCAAGGGGTTGGTGTTAGGTTTTTTTAAGGGTGTATTGGGTGGGTTTTATTTTTAGGTTAGGGCTTTGGGCTGCAAAAGAGCTAACTGTCCTTTTAAGAGCAATTCCCATCCAAATGCCCTTTTCAGGGCAATGGGGAGCTTAGGTTTTTTTTGGTTAGTATTTTTTGGGGGGGTGGTTGTGTGGGTGGTGGGTTTTATTGTTGGGGGGTTGTTTGTATTTTTTTTACAGGTAAAAAGAGCTGATTACTTTGGGGCAATGCCCCGCAAAAGGCCCTTTTAAGGGCTATTGGTAGTTTAGGCTAGGGTTTTGTTTTTTTTTGGGGGGGGGGCTTTTTTTTATTTTTATAGGGCTATTAGATTAGGTGTAATTAGTTTAAATTTCTGTAATTTGTTTTTTTTTTCTGTAATTTAGTGTTTGTTTGTTTTTTTTGTACTTTAGATAATTTAATTTAATTTAGGTTATTGTATTTAATTTAGTTAATTTATTTAATTATAGTGTAGTGTTAGGCATTAATAACTATTTAGTAACTATTCTAACTAGTTAAAATAAATACATACTTGCCTGTAAAATAAAAATAAACCCTAAGCTAGATACAATGTAACTATTAGTTATATTGTAGCTAGCTTAGGGTTTATTTTATAGGTACCGGCAAGTATTTAGTTTTAAATAGGATAATTTAGTTCATGATAGTAATTTTATTTATATTTATTTAAATTAGATTTAAGTTAGGGTTGTTAGGGTTAGACTTAGGTTAGGGGTTAATAAATTGGGGACGGCAGATTAGGGGTTAATAAGTGTTATGTAGGTGGCGGCAGTGTAGGGGGGGCGGATTAGGGGTTAATAACATAATGTAGGTGGCGGCGGTGTAGGGGGCGGCAGATTAGGGGTTAATAAGTGTTATGTAGGTGGCGGCGGTGTAGGGGGGCAGATTAGGGATTAATAACATAATGTAGGGGGCGGCAGTGTAGGGGGCGGCAGATTAGGGGTTAATAAGTATAATGTAGGTGGCGGTGGGCTCCAGGAGTGGCGGTTTAGGGGTTAATAACTTTATTTAGTTGCGGCGGGGTCTGGGAGCGTAGGGATAGGGGTTAAACAGTGTAGTATAGTGTGGGTGTTTAGTGACAGCATACCAATAAAGCTGGGAAAAAGCCGAAGAGCAGCGAGATCGATGACTGTTAGTTAACAACAGTCCACTGCTCATCGCCCCGTATTTGGTGCACAGTTTTTTGACAGCTTTTTTGGTAACTTTGGAGAACGTATTCAGGTCCGCGGCAGCAATGTTAGGCGATCTTAGGCGAGCGTATTGGTGCCGGCAAATGCAAGTAAGTTGACAGGTTGATAAATAGGGGCTTTTGTCACCACATCATCTTAAAGACAATAATTGTATATTGAATGTTATGTATTTTATACATATATTTACACATAAAAGATTTCAAGATGTCGTGTGAGTATACTTGTAAGGGGGCATCCATTTTGTTATCTTTTTTTGCAGCATGGAATTATTAGCACAACTAACTTTATTTCAGAATGTACTTTCGTTACCATAAATAACATAATATAAAATTAGCTTATATTGGTACTAATGTTTTCAACTCTATTTACTTTTGACTACTTTTTCCTAAATTATAACACTGTAATATGCATTTCCTGCCCACAGACACTTTGTCCAGATGTTAAAAGGCAAAATTGCAGCAATTTACGTTCCCATATTTTCTATGGGCAGCGTTGAGCGGCAATATCCGCTCGTATTACAAGTTAAAATGTAAATGTGATCGCTTGAACACAATCCCATTAACCACTCAAATTTTTTTTTTGTTTAATCTTTTATTTTTCAAATTTTACAATACAATAAGCAATGCAATACAACAATATAAAAGCGACAGGACTTCAGTAATACATAAAACTTTGACAGGCATAACCCGTTGCGCAATGACTTTTTGTGACACTTTAATAAAACCCTCGCATAAAAAGGGATCAGCCGACACCCACCCCTCACAATTAGTAATAATAAAATGTATGCAAACTTCGGCACAGTACTACAGTTCCCTCCCGCTTGCTTCTTGAGGATCTATAAAACCAAGCCATGTGTTCCATTTC